>NW_026936932.1:0-7728 GCF_032062105.1 Saccostrea cuccullata
CGGGTTTGTTATACTAACGATAAATATTTTGATACTCATTAAGGATGTAGTGTAAATACAGGTCAGTGATTTAACTGCTGTTTTGTTCTACTCTTACAATTAAAAATACCTTAAGGAACATGTTCATTCCCACATTGACCGGTCAGTGAATAACCGCTGTTGGATATCTAATACTCCTCATCTGACTTCGCTTACATGCTGGCTCAATAAACAATACTTTTCGATTTGTCATTTACTCTGAAATTAGTTTTCTTCCATACTTACATGTATTACTCAATATCGTTATTTATTAACATTGCTCGGATATTATATTAATACAGGTATTTCCTTCATTATATGACATGTAACTACATTCTTGTGATAACTGGTAATGGAATAATTAATGAAAGGTAGATTTTTATTTTTCATTTCATTACTTTAAGATGTAATGTATGGAGAGGCCAGTGATTAACTGCCTTCATATAGATTTGATGTGTGCAAGCTCACCTTGGATGGCACGGATGTGATTTGCAATTCACATCTTACATGGATGTGACCTGCATATCACATTTTGTGGTCTATTTTGTTTTGATGTGCCATCTATTTGCTAACTTTTTAATATGATGTTTTGATTGTCTTGTCTTACAGATACTTTTTTCTAGTCATTTTTGGGGGATCAGACATTATCATATTTTACGTAACTGATAAGCAAAGCTTGTGAATCTGATCCCCCTTCTTGTTTGTTAAATTGTTCACATTTATACCGTCATTTTAATAAATGGCATTATTCATCAACATGAAAGTGTTTTATCTGACTTTTAAAAAATTAGCAAAAACAAGCTGCGGTGATCTTGCCTATAAGCATTAGAAGACATAAAACAACAATTATTAGAATAACTAGAGCAAAGCTCGTTGCAAAGCAACGAGTAGGTCTTCCGTCCTGTTTGTCCGGAAGTAACTTTCACTCTTTAAAAAAAATTAATAAATACATCCAAAATGGTTTAAATCCTCAAAATCTATGTTACTTAATGCAAAAATAAACCATTTTTTGCAACTTCCGGTTTGACCGGAAGTGACGACGACGGACGGAAATTTGATTTTTATGCTCCCAGTGACAGATGTTACCCCCAAAACTTGTAAAGAACGGCAAAAATACGCATTTTGTGTTTACTTCCGGTTTAACCGGAAGTGACGTCACCGGACAAATTTTGACGACCCCAATAGATTAAGCTTAACATTTTGAACAACTTTGCTTCTTAAACATATTACAAATTCTCGATACTTTTTGAGATATTAAGGAAAAACTTTCGGCCCCTTTGTGGCCCTTAATCATGGGGGCCACCCCTTTTTTTGAGATATCATTTGAAAGATCATGTAACTACACTTCTTTTGTTCTATATGTTTTAACAAAATATTTTTAGGTAAAAAGATTTTGAAGAAAAGGTGTCAATAATTTTTTTTTTTTAAATAGGACTATTTTGGACCATAGCGAGCGTCGGCGTTTCGTATATCCGGTAGTTATGATATACTTATGCACTTCTCCAAAGGTTGCTCTAGCATCACTGAAAATTTCATGCTTCTGTGTTTAGTGCTTTTTGAAAAATTTCCGGGACAAAGTGACCCTATAAAATTCACTAAATCGCAAAAACTAAACCGGAAGTGACGTCATCAAAATAAAAAAATATATACCTAGTTTTTTTAGGTCACCTGAGTAAGCTCAGGTGACCTATTGCTATCTTTTTTCGTCCATCCTCCGTCGTCCATCGTGTGTTAACATTTGAACATTTTCAGCTTCTTCTCTGAAACCACTGAACCAATTTCAACCAAATTTGGTATACAGCATCTATGGGTAAAGGGGAACAAAAATTGTGAATTTTATGGTCCCTGCCCCCCTGGGGCCTTAGGGGTGGGGCCAAAACCACTCAAATTAATGAAATCTTTAAAAATCTTCTTCTTTACTCCTGGACATCAAGCAGTCAAACTGTTTGCATGATTGTAATCAGCATTGAGTCTTCTACCAAAATTGTGAAATTCATGAGACTGGGGTCAGAGGTTCTAGTGCTAGGGCGGGGCTTGTGGTGTAAAAATGAAATTTTTTTTAAAATTTTTTGTCGGGGTATTAAATAAACCAACTAAGTACATAGTTATGATGAGCAAGAGTGCCTCTACCAAAATTGTGAATTTTATGGCCCCAGGGTCAGGGGTTCTGGTGTTAGGGCGGGGCTCTATTGATTATTAGTGAAAATACATGAATTCTTTGAAAATCTTCTTCTCTGCTCCTGGGTTTTAAAAAAACTAACTAAGTACATAGTTATGATGAGCAAGAGTGCCTCTACCTAAATTGTGAATTTTATGGCCCCAGGGTAGGGGTTCTTGTTTTAGGGTGGGGCTCTAATTATTATATAGTGAAATGCATGAATTCTTTGAACATTTTATCCTTTGCTATGCTAATATCTAATTCATGTACATTTACAAACCCTCCGCTCAAGGTTTTGAATTTACAGAAAAAAAATTAAACAATTTTTTTCTTTCCGATGTCAAATTTAGTCGGGATCGAGATTTCAAATTTACAACTGCACTTCCGGTTGTAAGATGATAAAGCTAAGAAGATAGCTTGGTTTAGTGTAAAATTCATCGATACGAGTGCCATTTAAACGTTTCACCCGTTCAAAGGACAAATAAAATCTAGGTTTGTTGCACAATGACATGCTGGTGAGATAATTATGTATTCGTTTCAAAAGTATCTTCTGTAAATTATTTTCCTCCCCTAGGTTTTAAACTGCCGGTGGTAGCTATTGCATATTGCCAGCAACATTGTTTTGGCCTCTGTTATAGTTACAGTCTAAGCATCATTCTTCAAAAAAGGGGTTTTTACATCAGATGTAATGAATAAAAATATGGGAGAAGTTAAATCCATTTGGGGAAAAAATAAACAATTACCTGAAGAAATAAAAAAAAAATTCAACTATTAAAAGGCAAGAATATACAAATATATAACTTATATCATTTGTATCAACCAGAAAAATTATTTTACACTTAATTGAAAAAATGATCACCCTACTCCCCCAAATTTTCCCCGTCTGTTTTATGATAGGAAAAAATTTTAGGCATCAAGTAAATTTTAGAACAATGTCTACATATTCACCTAACACATATTAAAAAAATGAAGATATATTGAAAGACTTTTTAAAAAATTGATTTTTTAAAATATATTTTGACCAACATCACAAAATTTATATAACTCGCCTAAACTGGCAAATGATGAAATAAGCAATTAAATGTTTATTTTCCTATTTGTAAGCATTATGTGTAGTGGTAAGGAAACCCTTAAATTCATAAAAAAAAGAAATACAAATAATTGATTTATAAATTTTTTTTAGTTCTTTCTCCTTTGGGCTTTTTTATTCTCATGTTCATAACTAAACCTAAATATAAAAAAAAAAATGCTGGCCTTAAAATGAAGAAAAAGGGGGCCCCTTTCAAAATAGATAATTTGGGCCGCGGGGAGTGGTTGGGGGGTACTTTAACTAAAAATAAATTAATGCTTTGAAATCTATGCTTTGATAAGCAATGGGGTTTTTTTCAAAATTTGTGAATTTCATGGGTTTTTGGGTTAAAACATAACCAAAAACAATCGCTGGAAAGTTGTTACATGATATCAGGGTACCTAAGGCCCCTGGGCCTCTTGTTAATGTTCTATCAGACCTGAAAGTTTCATGAAAATCGATCGAGCCGTTCTCGAGAAAAGTGGTACAAAATCGGTAAGAAAAAAAAAAAAATAAAAATAAAAATAGTGGAAAAAAAACCTAAGAAAAACAAGAAGGTCTTCCGCTAAGACGGAAGACCTTTAAAAATCTTAATCATCAAATCATAGAAGGTCTTCCGTTGGAAACGGAAGACCTTAAAAGAGATATGATACAGCGTGGTAAAATATTTATTACTTACGGCTAGATTATTTCAATTATACGCATAAAGAGTTCTTCAATATCAAAATGAGAATGGAGCCTTTTTTACGGTGAATACGGATCTAGCTTTCTTTCCTACAATACGTAAGACTCGAACAAAATAATATTTTCATGGGACAGAGATAGTGTAAGAAGGAACAATTTTATCAAGAATTAATTTAACCATTCTGTGGTGGTTTTTTTTTGTGTATGACTGTGGGTCGCTGGATCACACGCCGATTGATTGCTGGTGACCGACTTTGCCCCGCCGCTATCGAGGGAGGCGTGTTATATAATTGTAAACAAACAAGGTGAATGTTAAAGCCGTGCACTTAATGGCTGTGAATAATATATGTGCTTTTTAGTTATGTTTTCTCACTATATTGTTTGCTTTTATGTGATAAAAAGAAAAGATGATATTTTCTTCCCTTTTTAGTAGACTTTGTTTATACGATTTTTAAAAAAATTAAATAAAAGGGAAAGTTGTCAGTGAATAAACATGATAATTTGTAAGAAAAAAAAGCACAAACACTTCGAGAACTTTATTCTGAAGAATATTAGCATCCAATGTGGCCATGTTTATTATTTATAGTAAGCTTGCTTTGGTTACTAGCATGAGAAGCTCTCGTTTACGTGCTGAGTGAAAAGAATTACCTGTGCATATATAGATCATGCACCAGCTCATTTAAAACAAGACTCGAACACAATAACAATTTCATGAGATCAGTAAGATGTTAAAGCACAACTTTATAATCGATAGTCATTTCGAAATATTTACCGTTTTTGAGTTATAAGGCAAAAACTTTCAAGGTCCCTTGATCCCTAATTATAGGGGCCAGCCCCTTTTGAATATTATTATATGAAAGCCCTTGCAATTATGCACAACTTTTGTTCATTATGTCTTAACAAAATATTTTTAGTTTTCAAGATAAAAAGGAAAATACAGTGTATGTGTAAATTTTCGTTCTTTTAGGCATTCTAATTTTTGACCCCTATATAGCGCCATTGTGAATAAAGAAATCGAAAAACAAAAACCGATGTGCACAACTTCAATCCTTCTGTTACCTAAAATCAGTAAAAATTCTGCTTCAGCTTTTGTGGTCTCTGAGCCTTTATCCGGAAACGAAAGCCTATAAATTTTCGTTTAAAGGGAAATAACTCAAAACCGGAAGTGACTTTTTGAAATTTTAGTCAGCATTCTGGTAGAGTTTATAAACGTCTATAACCTCTGAAAATTTGAGCGAAATCCGTTGAGAATTAAGTGAGGTATGAGGTCTCAAAGTTGGCTTCTAGGAAGTAGAAGAAAAAAAAGAATAATAATCTTTACCATCAGAATCAGTAGAAGGTCTTCCGTTGGAAACGGAAGACCTTAATAATTGTATTTATGTATTAATGCGATAATTTGTGTGGAGGTTTCCGGAAACATTTACGTTGGTAAATTGTGAAAATTCTCAGATCCACGCCTTGCTTGAGGGATTAATTGTAATAGAATGTGTAAGTTCACGTGGTCAGCTCAGCGAGTCATTCACACTCGCGCGCTCACCACCGCTAACATGAAGCACGTCTATTTTGAAGACCCACCTCCACCCCAGCATTCCTATCCCTTAATATGATCATTAATGTGTCTTGTAAAATTTATATTATATTATAGTTTTGACTCAATTGTTTTACTGCTTCTATGTATTTGGTTTTGATTACGATCTTTTTGCAAGCTTTTTCTTCTGAGGTTTTGATTGCGTCTTTGATGTACCATCTTTTTGCCCACTTTTTCTTGTGATGTTTGCCTATTTTGTTTTGATGTGCCATCTATATGCTAACTTTTTAATATGATGTTTTGATTGTCTTGTCTTACAGATACTTTTTTCTAGTCATTTTTGGGGGATCAGACATTATCATATTTTACGTAACTGATAAGCAAAGCTTGTGAATCTGATCCCCCTTCTTGTTTGTTAAATTGTTCACATTTATACCGTCATTTTAATAAATGACATTATTCATCAACATGAAAGTGTTTTAATTGACTTTTACAAAATTAGCAAAAACAAGCTGCGGTGATCTTGCCTATAAGCATTAGAAGACATAAATATATTTGTATAAACATATATAAGGGCTAAGAACCGCGAGCCCTCAACCGTTTGAATTCAATTCTGACAAAACTTATGTTGCTTTTTACATAAATAATGATTTTAACCGAATTTAATTCATTTTCATCCATCTTTGCTTATGTTGAATAAGAGAAAAAGGGTACGGTTTTGACTTTATTTTATCTCAACTATTTAATGTTTCCAGAAAGTTTCAATCTTAGATTATACAGAAATTTGATACATGTATATATGACTTGTAAGTATACACTGTAAACAACAAAAGAATACGACCTAAATAATGCTATTGAAGAAATATGATGTTATTAACATATTATCCACACGATGAAAGACACCCTTTAAGCCTGGTTTAATGGTGGCTTAAACAGAAACAATATATTTCTAGAATTAGAGAAACCTGTAGGCACCTTTCATTTGTCAATACTCAGTTTTGACCTTATAATTAATTAAGTTGACAAATCCAGTACTACAGTAGATCTTGTGTCATGATCTTACAATGTATACAACTCACTGTAAATAATAATGTGAATGGTATGTAATCATTTTGAAGGAATGCAAAAACAATAAGAAATCTTCAGTTGCCAACTAAATAGTGTAATATCTTGATGAAATGTGTCTGAAGATGTACGTGTTGTAGATCATGTAATCGTGTGTACATTTTTGTGATGTCTAAAATGAAATAATACATGCATTCCTTTTCATAATTATTTGTTACTTATTCATATTTTTTGGTGTTTGATTACAATTTTTCTGTTAAACATTATCTTTTAAAAGTAAAAGTACAATTTTGGATAAACAATTTAATCTAAAAGTAACCCGAAACAGTCATTTAAAAATTAAATCCCGTGTAAGTTCAAAAACGTGAAGAATAATAACATCGGTAAATAGCCTCTCTCTAATTAGATAGAGGCGAGAAGTATATATTTTAATCACTTTTTGTAATCATTTGGGTATATTCTTCATCATATCAAAGATTGAAGTCTCCCGCGTGGCGCAGTGGTTAGAGCCTCTAGAATCGCGAAGTAAGGAGTCGATCCTTACGTCACGGGTTCAAACCCTGTTGCGGGACGTGGAGACCGGTCCTTCGGACGTGACGGTATAAACCGAGGTCCCGTTTCGCAGTAGATGCTAGCACGAAAAAGATCCCTCACTGCTCAAAGGCCCTGAGTGCCGAGCATAGGACAAAATTTGTAGCCCTCCACCGGCAAGTGGTGGCGTCTCCATATATCACCTTTTTGCACTTACATTTAATTTTTAAATGACTGTTTCGGGTTACTTTTAGATTAAGGTAAGGTTTGCGTTTACAGGGAGATAACTCTTGCGAATCACCAAAGCGTTTGAAACAGGAGAATTTAAACCAGCGATGCTAAGCATCTCGGTAACGAATTTCCTCTGTCATACTTGATGTTTGTTGTCACTTATTGTTAGGACTAAAAATAAAGGACGTTTGCAGGAGAAAGACTTATAACAAATCAAAGCATAGGAATCTTAGAAGCCTTTGAGATTAGCGTGATGCATGTGGATGAACCAATAAAGGAGGACTTGTTTATTTTCGATACGGAACGTGGCAAGTTGCACGGCCATTCCGATCAGCTAGAACTAGAAGTCATTGACGCAGTGTGCTGTTGTGTGTTTCTCGCTTCACCACTACACTAAAATTCTAAGTGAGAATGGAAAAGAAAAGACCTGGAGAGTATCCTGTA
>NW_026936933.1:600000-774366 GCF_032062105.1 Saccostrea cuccullata
GCTATTTTTCAACAAAACCACGACGAGTAGGAAAAATGTACAAATAACTTTAAAAAATACTCATTTTTAAGATGTACATTTCAAAATTTCAACTATATAGTATCAAACACCGCTGGATTATTCTAATTTGTAAATAGCTATGGTAAAATCATGCAGATGTTACGTCATATCATTTATTAATGAAGTTCCATTTAAAACATCGACTTAAAAACTTTAAGATAATGAATATAAGGAATACACATCTTTAACATGACAATACATATGAGAGCCATGACTCTTTTAAAAGGTCTATAATTTTTTACAAAAAGAATGTGACCTTAACTTGTGCGAAAAACCATGTGAGCTTAGAAAGTGTGTTGAGCTGTACTTAAATGGTAGTTTCCTATTGAGCTAAGTTCCCATTAAAATTTAATTATTCGAAGATGGAGTTCTTTGAAAAAACATATTTTATGACACATTAGGAAAATCAAACCAGAAAATTTACAATGAAACTGTATTCCAGTTATGGATCTCATACTTATTTACAGATTTTTTAAAAATACAATTCTTCTTTTCATTTTTGATATTTTTTTGTTGCATTACTGTCATTTGTAAAGTTGTTATCCCTTTAACTTATCATATTTAATTCCATTGAAACTTTTTTTTCAAATGAATTTGATTACTCAGATGTTGTGTTCACGTTCTCTTTTAAATTTCAATTTGACATTATCAACATTTTTTTCAACTTTTATCAATTCAATAGAGCAAAGACTATTTACTTACTATAGAATCTTTCATCAAATCTTCAACAGTACCAATATTTTTAAAAAATGGTTTTATCTAGCTATATTTAGTTTATTATGTAAAATTTAAACTCACAAACACATGAGCCTAGTGTTAGTCTGAGCATGAATTCTGTTCAATAAAAAAGTCACTAATGTTATTACCAGGAACATGGTTTTATTCGGTCTTTAAAAATAAAATCAAAATTCTGATAGTTAATAGCTCAAGGATAAAAACTTTTCTTGTCATTAAAAAAATGAGAACTTTGTTTTATTATATTAAACGTTATCAAATTATAACACATGATTCATATGATTCGATTCCTCAATATAAGGACACAGCTATCAAAAAACACTTCAAACCATATCAAGCGTATTAATGGTGAATATTCAAGTACTTTCAGGAAACTATTGTCAACAGGTGTTTTTTTATTCTTAGTTTAGAAATTGTAATTTACATGTATATGGTGACTAAAGTCTGAAATATGGTTCAAAACCTATACGTTTGCTGTAAAATATATCTTGTTTAATTTGTCAGTAAAAAATAAATGAGATGATGATGTATAATGACATAATGAGGCTGATTAAACAACAACAACAAAAAATAGATGCTTGCATATGAAGTAAAAAAGTTAAATAGACATTAGTTCCATTATCATTTTGATATTATATATACTAAAGCTTTATAGATATTAATGTGAAGTTTCTCATTTACTTCATGGATCATTTCAATGAAGTTGGCTCCTGATATTTAAAGTCTTAAAACATTTTTGTCAAGTATATTTTTAACACATACTGAAGAAGTACTTTTTTCTGCGTGGTATTAATTTACGCTATATACCCGGTCACAAATTTTCCGCGAAAATTTGTCCAAGGGTACTTAATATAAAAGACAAAAACTATATACCCCCGAAACTTCTAACGGGGGCATAAAAACTCAAATACGTTGGTTTCAATGAAATACCTTCTCACAAGTAATACAAATATGAAAAACGAAAGCCATAGTTCCAACCAATTAAAGTTATGGGCATAGTTAACACATGGGCATACACACACACACTATAGTTTACAAACGTGAATCTATGTTTATCAACAAAATCTATTGTAAACGCTTATTACAGACGGATAAACTTAGATTGGCATTCGTTAACTATAGTTAACAACCGTCAAATATATTTTTACAGATAAAAACTATACTTTACGAATCGTTAACTATACTTTACGGTTTATAAACTGTAGTTTACAGTCGATAAACCTAGTTTATCAATTGTGAAACTAGGTTTAGCTCATTTTTGTGAATTTGGCGTGCCCTACGTATGCTTTAGAATTTGAACTGGGTTTTCTTTTTTTCAAGGAAATGACTCTCTCATTCTCTCTCATCTCTTTTAATTAAGAAAAAAATCCTATCCTGTGAATACAAAAGAAAAAAAATTGCATTATGTTAAAAAAAGTCCAATGACGTGTAACTTTATTTTATCCCAAATGTTAATTTTAATACTAGTACATGTGTATGTGCTTTCCAAAGCAAATTATGTATCTGGTATTACCATTTTACGAGATAGGGAAGTACAATGCAAACTTTAAATATCATACGCAATATAACAGCAAATCAAGGTTTCTTCCTGGTAATGGCATGTATGCCCGGACATACAAGGACATATTTCAGTTGCAATACTGCAGGGCACTCATGTGATCAATAAGTTTCAAGATCCTGTACCCAGTCACCGCTCCAACGAGATCAATGTTCACCAATTTCTTTTTGAGTGTGAGTCCAGGTTAAATAAAGATTATTTAATGAAAGGCCTTTGGAGGTATATCTGTATAACCAAAATGGTTTTTTTTTTTGGGGGGGGGGTTACATACCTAGTGCATGCAAAATGTTAATCTTAGTAGTAATCTTAGCTAGTTTACACATCATGACACCTTATTTTGGCATTATTGTTCTGTACTGTTCGATGTGAATATTTAAACGTACATTAACACCTCAACACTAGGACATATCCATTTCAGTTCTATATGAATAATAATTAAAAGTTTTTTTTAAAGAGTATTAAAATTACTGCACAAACCCTTCTCTTTTGATCAGGACCTTCTCTTTAGAACAGATCTTGAGGAAATTAATTCAGCACAGACGTTTTAACTCAAAACTTTACAATTGATAGCTATATGTAAACAATTCAATTGTTGATACTTTTGTAGAAGTGCACACACCTCAGGAAATTTTAAGCTATTCATTCTGACTTATTTCTATAAAATTTAATATGAAATTCCCTTGAGTCGAAGCACAAAGAACATTAACAAATCAATGAACTGAAAGCACTCATGGGAGTTGCACATGGTGTAAAATAAAATCTTTGATCGGGAGGTTAAGTGAGTGAACAATATTGTTATTTCAAATACAGACAACTGTTTCAGATTTTTCGAGTTGCAACAATTTTGAAAAAGACATTCAGAGACATTGAAAAACAAAAAAAATGCATTGGTCATAATGCTTCCCTGCCCACCTTTGTCCTTTTTTATACCCCCTGCTTGGAAAGCGGGAGGGTATTTATTAATCGGGATTTCCGTCCATCTGTTTGTTACGATTTAGGTATACCCATCTCTTATCCGCAACTCCTCGTACAACACTGAACGAAATTTTAATAAAATATTTATTACATATTGCCGTTGTGCACCTTCTATTACTTTTTCATCCTACACATATATTGGGTTTCCCATTGCAAAACATGGACACTGCCGTTATATTCATATTAGAGGCGGTTGATCATTTGTATAATTCACTGCTCACAGTCTTCAAATTTGTAGTATATTTATTCTTGGCACCGTTACCCATGTGTTATGAAAATTTCAGTTTCGCAGGAATGAAACCAATGTTGATAAAATGTGGATTTTAACACAGCATCATTTTAAGAGCTTACAGGATTGTTATATAAAACTTCTCTGTGAATATAAATGTATTTCAATTACACGAACATTGTACATGGAGTACGTCAGAACTTAATCTTTTTTAATATTGTGAAGAAAAAAGGAAAACCAAGTTAAAAACAAATATTTAATGACCAAACATAAAAATAGTGGTATATGTGTGAGTTTGTGTGCGTACAAATTATCTGGTATGTTAATGAGGTTTTCCTTTTACATGTATTAAAAAATACTTTATTTTGTTGTTTTTAGTCACGGTTTTACGAAAATATCGGTGTCCAGATTTTGGTTTTAACATTTATAACAGAGTACTAGATGAACCGCTTCTGGCAGATGATAGGAAAATACACTCGAACAAAAATCTATGTATGGCAATGCAGAGGAAATTTGGACTACATTTTTAGTTTTCCATTTTTGTCTATTTCTTTTTTATTTTTTGCAATTTTACTAAAAATATCCGTTCCTCAACCAGGAAGGATAACTCCAAAAATTAATATTAATTGTGAAATGCATCAAAATGAAGCTTAAAAATGACATTTTTTCATGCAACAATTTTCATTTTATTCATCTTTATAAGATTCAAGGTCTTAGGAAGTATTAGAAAAGGTCTGATAAAAGTTGACATTTGTACCGTATAATAGGAGAAAAAATTAATACAGTTTAAGATAAATAAGATTTTCCAGCCTTAGATACCAATGATTATTAACATGATATGAAATGAGAAGTGTTCTGTGGTGATCAGTGGTGTCCTGCAATGATAGCGAAAGACTTTTACACTATCTATTATAGAATACATGATGGAAATAGAAGGAAAAAAAATACCAAATAAGTATGAAAATCATGACAATTTCCCTGAATGCCTGGATACCTATCGTTTTGTAACCTAAAATATATTTGCTGATCAGATTAGAAAATGTATTACTGATATTCCAATTCCCTTTTTCGGCAAAAATATGGGAGATATGACAATTTTCACTATATAGTTTGATTAACTTTAATTTATAACTTTAAAGAAATATTGTGGATAAATTTACTTAAATTATTTTTATGTGTATTTTCGATCACTAAACTGCTAATTTTATATACCTGAGGATCGGACTACCTTAATTACAAAGTAAAGGTTACATCTATTTTTATACATCATTTTGCAAATATTTTACGTGTTAAAGCCCTTAAATTATTTCAAATAATTGAATGCTATGAAATAAAGAAATTCTAAAATATGCACAAGAACCATTCCAGACAACACATCTCAATCATTTGATCATTGACCCCATATAATATAAATAAATAAAAAATCTAGAGTTCTTATCATTCAGATTTTTGTAATGTTCGATTAAAAATAGAAAAAAATAAAGATATGACAGAGGAAATTCGCACTGTTGTAATTATCACGTTTATGGCCCAAACTCTTATCATTTCTTTACATGAAGCAACTCTGTTTCATTGCTATAAAATTTCATTATTTAAAGAGTTATGTTGCTTGTAATATTTTGTGAGTGAAGAAAAATTGGTCACTGTTTGAAAAATTGAGATATTTCCCGAAAAATACTCATCTAGGAGCCACTAGCATGAAAGGAGATCTTCAAATTTAACACAAGAACAAGTTTGGCTTTCCCGAAAGCCTGAAATGTCATCTCTTTTGTATCAATAATGTCAAAGAAATAAAACAGAAAGGGAAATATTTTAATGCAATGAATATATGGATTATTACACCTGAAGTTCCCAAATTACTTATTCAGCAAACTCCACAGTAAAGTACGCAGTTTCTTTTGGCCGCAGTATGGAAAGCATGGACGTCTGCGAGAGCACCCAAGGCGATTTTTGGTTAAATTTCATTCTAGCGGTATTTGTGCTTCTGGGTGTTTACAATTTTATACTTAAATTCAAATTCTTTCCTTGAACTATATTTTCTTAACACAATACGGAATTAACAACACTAATCATCATTCATTTAAAAAAGCAGCTAATCATTAAAGTTTGACAGGAATTAATTTAATAATCCAATTACAGACTAAAAAATTAACATAAAATTAGCGTTGACCACTCTTCGTTCATTTTTTGCAGAATCTAATTGTAAGCTTGTTCTTTTGTGCGAGAACCAGTTTTCCCTTCGCGTCAACAAATCTATATATAGAAATCACGTCATTGTCAATTCTCCTTGTGTGGCTTACCAATTTAAGAAGGCATAGTATTGAGGATCAATATATATACGACACACCGAAACTATAGATATTTATAAGGATCGTACTTCTTTTCTAAATTTTACTTGGCTTTCAATAGGCCTAAACCGAAAGTAGATCACACACTGCTAAGCTAGTTCTTCTAAAAGAAAACCAGTTTACAGGCTACTTGGAACTCTGTAAAAGATCGAGGACTCCCGAAAGATTAATGGAGGCTTACACTAGGACTTTACTTCCGGCATACAATCTTAATGTGTCATCTCCCGAGGGAGATGACAATCATAGGTATACAATGTGCAATAGGTGGTTTTTCGTTCTTATCAGTAGAATTTTTAGTCATCTGAGTAAAGGTATACCTTAAGTTGTCTTAACAAGTACTTAATGTTCTGTCTCCAGATGCGCTGTGACAAAAGAATCTTGCTTTTCAAATTTTTAATCCTATTCATACTTAGAAATATTCAAACAGACACATTTTTGCTAACATATTCTTATCTATGCTGAAAAAAATTAATTATCGAAGGAGGAATGGGCCCAGAACAGAGAGAATCAAAACTCCGCTTAGTCACTGTGGGGCATATAGTATTTGTCACTCAATATCACTTTAGAAACCTATATATATCTGCATTAAGGTGTGTGGGACATACTAAATTAGAGATATACATATCTAGCCGGACATTATTCTCCAATAAATCACGAACGTCATCATAAATTATCAGATCAGAAACATGATCTGACATGTTTCATGATTCCCTTTTCATGACCTTTTCCTTACACCTCGGGTCGGGCACTCCGTGCTGTAATAGTTTCTTATTCCATCTGTCTGGCACCATAGAAGTCAGCTAACAATTGCTCTGAACTCTCCATATCTCACCATACACACTATCTAGAGCCTCGAGAATGTTTACTTTTTTTCATTACTTTTGAATATTTTGTTACATTAGAAACGGATGTAATAGATTATTTAACCAACATGTTAATCAGGCATTTAAGACAACAGGCCTTCCCTTAATCATTCCTTATTGTTTGCTTTACCGCAAATCTTAACTATGGGCTCTGACCATGTTAAAAATGCCATTTTATCGAACTTAAGACACGTTGCTATGATAACTATAACATATAGCGGCCAATTTTTGCCCGATTTTAGTTTAGAATGTCAAATACTTTTATCATATAGAGTCTGGAGGAATTCTAAGCCTATGTCTCATGCAGCGTGGCACAGGTACTATATAAATTTGAAGTCATTACAGAAAATAGCTCTTAAAATTCACCCTTTTGAATTAATTTTTTTAATATTCAAGCAGTGAGAACATACAACTTGTTTTTCTCATATGACTTTTTAATGTGTAGATAAAGGTTATAACCTTATTGTGTAACATTTTATGAAACTGTTAGGTATTGAAATTATAATTATTCATGGTCTTTGTAAAAGTTTTCATGGCCTTCTCTTGAAGCTGAACAAGACTCCTACAATGAATCCAACATATTGTTATTTGTCCTAACTCTTATCTCAACACTTGGGTATAGAAACCCATGGCAATCGAAACACCTGCCGGGAATTAATATCTTTCATTTTCCTTTTACTTTGTGTTTTATTTCTTTGAAGTATAATTCATGGTTACGTCATTTCACATTGTAATGCATTGACCTGTGCAGCTTATATCAAATCTTTGCAGAATGTTTTCTGATTTGATCAAAGAGATCTTTTGCGTCAAAGTATATTACAATGACAACAAAAAATTCCTTTAAACATTGGTACATGTACGTGAACAAAGTATTAGGATTTTAAAGGGTTTAAGGTCGATCTAAAGACGACAAATTTGGCGGATGAAATATCTGTCTTCCATTTTGTGGATTGTACTTTTGAGACCATGATATCTGTTTCAGGCTTTGTTTTTGTCGGTGGAAATCCTATTTGACTGACAACATTCTGTTCTATAAAAAAAAATGAGAAAAATAAAGTTGCATAATGCAGGCTATATGTTATTTAAAACCCTCCGTGGGTTGTCAGCTGATAAGAATAAGCCTTTTATTTGATATCCAAGGTAAACAGAAATATAGCCGCCAGTCAAGATAATCGATAATAAGAACCTTGGCCTACAACGTGACTAAATTGAAGTGCAGAATGTCGGCCCTTTGATAATTGTACAGTTAAAAATAAGGCTTCCATCATGTGTTTTTACTGAAGGACACTTCAGGTAAATTTTTATCAAAAATATTAAGTCCTGTTTATATGTGAAGTATTCCAACGTTGAACATTTGTAAATTAAATTAGATTGTTTTTTTCTATATATACCCTGAAAATGTTGAAAAATGACGACAAAAAATATTATTTTTATGAAATTAAAATCTTGGCAAAGAATATCTCATTTTAACTTTTATTTCACATTTGACATGTTTGATCTCGATAACATTCATATAAAAATTACTTGATGCTCTCTTTATTCACAATATCTATCAGAATATTTAATTTTCAAAATGTTGTAAGTGTCATGGTACGATTTTTAACCTATCTATCTAATTGACGATATATAATATTTATGCGTTCTGGAAATCATGTGATACCCTTCAAAGTACCGACTATGTACACCCAATAGTTGCTAACACATACTTTTATGCTTTTATTATTGTACTAATATGAAAACATATACACATTAAAAAGCATTGAAATCCCAAAAAAACACAAGGAAAATGAAATTTAACTAAATTTAAAATAGAGATATAGTGAAGACACTGTATCTTTACCGTCACTGTACCATAGGGCCTTCGCCATTGCAGCATTGAACCTCCGCTATAGCGCCATTGCCTCATAGATTTATCGCTTTAATTTGTCAATACATATCGTAATCGTGCTCTCACACAATCGCTTCACCGTTATCATGCCATCACATTACTTTAATTTCGAGGTACTATCACGCCATTGCACAATCGACCCAAACTTCGATTACGAGATAACGAAATACATACATGTAGCCCTATTCGGATTCCATAGAAAGTGTTAAAAATCATTATGCATGGTAAATAAATAAGGAAGAGACAAACTATCACAATCACCTGTGTAATGAAAAGGTAGTTATATTATTATATCATTTTTAATTTATAATTCTTTCTACCCTGTAAAGCTTGAGGAGACCATTTGTCGTGATTTAAACAATAACATTACCAGACTGGTTTATAATTAGTAATTGTATAAATAGAGCCACAAGTTTCCTTGTTAAAGGTCCAATATTTTATCAAACATATATAAAGCGAAGCGTAGACCAAAGGTACTTGATAAGGATGTCAGAAACGCATACAATGTGATATGTTTGTGAATTGTAACTAAACACACTCCGTGTGAGTAAATATTAAGTACATTTTAAAATTTCTATTTGACTATGTATAAATTAACTAATATTTAAAAAAAATCCGATTGAACAAGACATACATGTACAGACATGCATTCGTATTTAAAAAAGTTAAATAGACCATTAAATTTACTATTGAGTTCGAATTTTAAAGATATTTAAGTTTATCTAGCGAGTATTTGTAAGCTTTATCAACATAAGTTTTAATTTTCTTTCCTTTGGTAGTGATTTTGTTGTATTTGTTCTGTCTTCTTGTTGTAATTTAATAGTGAGTTTTTTTTTTTTGGTTTGTATTTTTTTTTTCTATTTTTGATGTTTATTTTTTTTTTACCTTTAAGCAAACACCAGTTAAATTATCAAACGAGAATCTTTTATTATAAAAAAAAATCTCTTAAATAGTAAGAATTACTTTATGCACACAATTTCTTTTCTTCTCTTTTCTCTTCTTTTCTTCGAAAGTAACTGGCGTCCATTGGCAAAAAGAAATAGAATTACGAAGCAGTGACCAATCTGCTATACTCTTTTATCCAAATATACATAACATATATATATTGTGTTTAATTGTTCTGATATCCAGAGGCAAGAGAGACAAACAAACAGACAGACAGGACAAAAACAATATACCTTCAGGATCTTTTGATCCGGGGGATTTAAAATATTGAAATAAATCAAACTGTAGTTATATCAAATCATTCATTGTAACGATCACTCTATTTCCTCCTTGGACTTTTTAAAATAAGGTATCCTTGCAAATGTAAAATGTCAAGTTTTCTCAATTCTATCTTTAATAAATCGAGGATAATATACACATTTTTCCAGTCTGACGACAAGAAAATAGTAATTATTGAAAATGGATGCTGTGTTGAATAAGTCCATATCTATGATATTAGAGCACCTATTACATCATAGTCTTGATAGTGTCACAAATTTGCACGCAGAAAAACCGTACAATATATCTGATAAGAAATCAAAAGCCCAACTCAACGTGTTGAGCATTCTATTCATCTGTCCAAACTGATTGTGAACCTTACGCCAATCCGAGGATGCAAAAGTGGGTTTATTTTGATTGGATTGTTCATAATGGCTTAGACAAATATACGGCTTCTTTATCAAAGAATCAGTTTGTGGGCGGGACTCGTGCTATGGTCGAGAACTCGTCCAACCAAATTAAGATTAATAAGAAAGAGAAGTGGTTAACTTTTAAAAATAATACGCATGACACGCTTGGATATTGCATTCTTGTATAGAACATTTTTTTTTCATTTATAATAACTAAAATTCATTTAAATGGTAGAAAAGATGAGAAATAAAATAGATAAAAAGAAATCATACTGACAATGAGTATTTTCTCCTAAACTTTAATATCCAATGACTAAAACATACACGGAACATAAATTTTTAAAGACAACCTGATTAAAAATTCACATACATTATTATCAAGAAATTCGAGATACCCCCACAGAGAATTTTTTTTAAGTAGAAGAAACAATGACACCTAGATATTGCCCTTTTGATTGAAAATCTTTTGAATAGGATCAGATTTTAAAGCCAGATCTACCAATTATTTTTTTTTAACAATGGTTATTATTATCAAATCTGAAAATAGTGTGTACAGTTTTTGCCAAAAATATGACATAATAATTTAAACCTTACCTCCCTTATATGTACAAGGGTTGTCCAAAAAGTTCGCGGACAATGACGTTTTTGTCAAAATAAATGGTTCTATATGCATCTATTGTATATCAAAATATTTCTTATGAAAAACCAAGTCAGAATGATTTAATTTGTATTTAGAAAACTTAATATTTTTGTAAAAATCGGGGTCTTAAAAGATAGCAGATTATGCGCACGGACCAGTCTGACGTTAAGCTATTTTCATTATAACGTCAACAATTTGGATTTTGACTTAACAAATGTTAGGGACATACACTTCATATCTTTTTTTAAGGAACAACACACTTCCAAGCTAGCAATTATCTTTAAGTAGAGATCATGATTTATTTAATTTTTAAAATTCAAAACAATGAACAAAATTTATGAGCGTCATCTAAATAAACAGGTTGTATACACAAACTGCACAGTCCAGTTTGACGCTGCGCTAGATTTATAACAATGTCATGAATAGAAATCTCCATTTCAGTAAATAACATGTGTTTTTAAAATTCGTGTAGTATCTCCGAAATTGTGCACACTGTTGAAAAATCGTATATACCAATCTAAAATTGATACACTAAAATATGTTTCAATAATTTTGAGTTGTTTTAACAAATATTTTGTCTCTTACGTTGTTTCAAACGTATAAAAACTAATTTTTTGATTGGAGCTGCCCCGTGCTGACGGCCTAAGTCGCTCCTTTTTGTCGAGTTTTGACACATATTTGTTAGGGTTTTTGTTTAGTATTTGTACCGTCTATATAGTAAGCGATACTTAAAATATCATAAAATGGTTTTAGCTTCTTTATCTGTGTTACATAATTTTTTTTATTAGTTTTTGACTTGTCTTATAAAGAAAATAATCATTTTAATCCGAACACTTTATACAAGAGTTTATGTCATTTTAACCTTGGTCCGTTTAAAAACTCCAATTTTTAAAAAAATATTACGTTCCATCAAGAAAAATTAAATCATTTTGATTTTTTTTTCATAAGATATATTTTGATATATTTTGATATACAAAAGATTAATTTAGAACCATTTATTTTCACCAAAACGTCATTGTCCACGAACTTTTTGGACAACCCTCGTATATTTCATATTGAGTTCCAGAGCATAGATCAAAGCACAATAAGTAAATATCTTCATTTTCATTAAATGGAAAAAATAAATATTGTCAGATATTTATAAAGAACTTATGCCCTGTTCACGGAGAGTTTAATTCAAATAAAAAGTTACTGCGAATTAGCTTTGCTTAGCGTTCACACGGAGAATTAAATGCTTCTTAGTTTAATTCGAATCAATTTAATGCGCATTAAATTGCTTTGCATTATCGCCATGTGAAAGCTAAGCGAAGCTAATTTGAATTATAAATTTTGACGCATGCATCAGGCCAGAATTAAGTCACAGGACACATGTTGAGGGTTTGATATAGGAAACTTTGTTTCATTTAGTTAAAAAAAAACAAGGAAAAGCATGATAATCACTAACCCCCTGTTCTCACAGAGCTGCGACTCAACGGCGATCATCCCGAACAAGCCACGATCTGAAAAGTTTTTGGATCGGGGCAGATCGCAGCCGATCGGCGTCTTAATGTAGCAATTTGGCAAATTATGGTCTTCGTTACGACCGAACAACGATGTTCCTACGTCAAACGCCTTGCTAACACGCTTCTACTACGATGTTACGCAGACCAATGCCCACACACAGCCGTGTGTAGTGCGTTTACGCTACGCTGCCACTACGACATTGAAGACAATACTACGACGCTACAAAGACCTAGATGACTGTACCGCGATGTCGTTACGGTGGTGCCGATCATATTACGATTGCATTACGCTTCTAGTACGATTTTAGCGATGGAAATATATTTTGCAACCGCAGATTTTTGTAGTACGATACATATCTTGCGACCACAGTTTATTTCTGCGGCCTTTACCACATGGTTTAAGGGCATTTCAAGTCTAAATGTAATAAGATGTGAAAATGCTCAATTGTAAATGATCATCAAGTATAATGTCACCCTTTACATGCAGTTAACAGATAATGATTGGTCAAATATCAGCACTATAAGAACAAACTCTTGTCTGATAGGTCGTGATAGGATCGGCGTAAGGTCATTGTAGGATCTTCAGGAACGTAGAGAGATCGTTGTGAGAACGTCGTACGAACGTAGAGGGAGCGTTGTATGAGCGTGCTTGGTAAGTTCCTACGCTCTCACGGCGCTTTTACTACGATCATGAAAATCTCTCTACGATGCTTCCGCGCTGCTTGTACGATTACGGCGCTTCTACTACGCCCTTTTTACGACTTCACCCCGATTCTTGTTGGCCACGATCCCGCTACGCTTGTTTTGAACATGTTCAAAATAAGCGTGGTGAGAGCGTAGAGCTCTCCGATCATGAAGACTCTACTGCGATCATACTACGCTTCTGACGACCCCACGACGTTCCTCCTGCGATTTGTCACGATTGGCCACGCTTTTGACCACACTTTGATCGTAGTAGAAGCGGCGTCTATGTGTGAACGGGGAGGGGGGGGGGGGGTAAGTGAATACCTGTAGGCACTGTGATCATTTATGTCAAATGGATGGCTCTGCACACATAACGTGTTTTACAAATGACGTCATAATAGCCTTACTGAGTAGCCTTTTTGTAGAAATAGAATTTTAATTCGCATAAGTTTACTTCGCTTTAGCTGCCTTGTGAACGCAATTTGATTCGCAGAGAAAAAAAAAAAAACTTTTAGTTAAAATTGAAAGACGGTTACAGTGACTTTCAGTCGCCATTCGAACAGGTACTGAATAGCAAGTACATTTGAATGTCCTTTCAGCTACAATTCATGCACCTTTCAGTCTACATTAAGCGGATAACACATCAACTATTTTTCAGTAACCTCTCTTCCCTCTCTGTTGTCTCACAATTGTAATTTTTCATTGGTTTTTCATTAGTTTGTCAAAAAGTAATTCCTTCACAATTTATTTATTTTTTTTACATCTTCAAATGTGTTTTATAATTGTGATAAAGATATTCAGGAACGTAGAACTGTAACGATGGCTGTGTAGATGTTAAATTGATGTTTATTAAAATGTTAAATTTTGATTATAACTATATGTATTTATATTTACATTTCATATGTTTTTGCATATACAGTGAATGGAAATCTATTGCATTCAAAACACCATAAAACAGACCTGGTGTCAAGAGGTTAAAACATGCATTTTAGTTTGACGTCATAAGAGCTGAACGCCTAGATAGTACGACTTCACAAGCGAAAATAAAAAAAAAATGGCTCAAATTGAACAGAAGCTGTTACGTTGGCTGATCCATAAATGTAGCTAACACGAAGGATAACACATAGGTTTTAAAATAGAAATCACATTTGTAGTCAAGGTAGAAAGTAAGGGAAATGTAAATATAATCAATGAATCATTATTTTTTTAAAGATATAGTCTCAATAGATTGTGCAATAATTTTTTTATAACGCACTATTACGCCTTTCTCAATTTGTTTTGCACACCTCGTTGCAGTTTTTCTTCGAATTTCTTGTTTGTATTATGAAAATTGATTGATAAGAAAAGAATTATTCAAATGATTTCTAAAACTCCATTGATTTTGAAACCCGTTCTTGCGTCATGAATAATTCCACAGACTAGCAAGAGGAGGACATCCTTCTGCAAGCAATTTGTTATACCCCAATGTTGAAAATCGGGAGAGTATATAGTAGCCGGAATGTCTGTCTGTTTGTCCATCAGTCTGTCCGTCCGTCTGTTACGCATAGGGGTACGCCTCTCTTATCCTCTACTCCTCTCATTGCTTGAAATTTGGTGAAACTTTTACAGGATCTTTATTATATATTGCCTTTGTGACCTTTTATTTAACTTTTTGATCCGAAACACATATAGGGTTTTCCGTAACAAAATATGAACACTGCAATTAAATTCATATGGAAGGCGGGATATCATTTAGTGAGCTCATTGTTCACAGTATCTCCACTTTTTCTCACCTTTTTCATTTTCTTTATTTGTACAAAAATTAATTTACTGTAAAATCACATATTTTCGATGGGTCACATTTAGTGGTTTAAGGAAAATGTATGATTGTGTAGGGATTTAATTTCGTGGATGGACATAAATTTGTGAGTCTCTCCATACCTTGAAAACAACGAAAATTACCCCCCCCCCCCCAAAAAAAAAAAATTAGTGATTTCACAGCAATATTATTGTAATTTGAAAACGCATATTGATGGCATATTACTTAAAGTCCTTCTACTGAATTTTCTATCATATTGTTGCGCCACCTCTTACATGTACCGATTGGGGATTGCAATTTTGACCTGTGCTTGGAACCCATGGCCATTTAGCAGTGAGGTATCTTTTTCGAGTAAACACATATTGCAACACAGGATCTCGATTTATACTGTTTCATCCTAATGACTGGTCCCGTTTTAGATTCGATCATGCGACGTAAAAATTAAATCCTTACTCCGCGACTCAGGAGCAGGCACTCCAACCAATTCACAATGCAGGAGAGGAAAATCGCATATAAAATGTCCAAGTAAAAAATAAGCCAAAATCGATTTATTCAATAAAAAGACACAACTGAATAATAACAGAAATGCCTCTCAAATCTATCAGACATTTAGTATACCGAAGAATTACTGAAAGCTCAATGAAAAGTCAGTAAAATGCTGTCTATTGATATTAAGAGAGATTTCAGTTACATGTAACAATCCTTCGACTCGGTGATTCATTTTCATCCTTTGCTGCTTACTGGTTATCAATTTTTTCTGCTACAGCTGCGATTAATATTTTTGTACTACAAACCAAAGAAAGCATGTAATAATTTAAAAATAGTTTCAAAGGTAATTCACGGATTTGCTAAAAGCAAAATACAATTTTAAAACAAAGTTTTAAAATAATGAACATTTAATTTGAAACATAGTCGTACAATAATATCAAGACCTAAAACAATGTTAGAAGTTTGACAAAAAACGATAAAGAACTTTTAAGAGGACAAAGATAATGTAACTAAAAATTTGGAATTGAATTTACGGTATTCAAAACACAATAACACGGACACGGGATCATAAGGTCAATGATTACATACGTTGTTGACGTCACAAATGTTGCAAAACGTAAAAGTGCAACGACATGACTGAAAATCAAATATCACGTTCATTGTATACTCTCAGTATTTACATGTTTAATTATTGATTTTGTTTTGTATGAAGAAAACTGCATATTTATATATGTTTTACAATATTATAATTTTCAGCTAGCAGTAGTTAATATAGAGTTTGTTTTCTGTTATTATTATACATGCATGTAAGAAATATTTCATATGTGTAAAGAACAATTGTTTTGTTGGAAACCTTTGATGCCTATATTAACTACAATTTTTGTTTATTGGTCATATTTATTTTGATCCATAAAATACAACCTCAAAATTCATTTGTCTTTTGTCCTTTTTCATATCATTTGGGAAAAGAGGCTTAAATATAAATTTAAGCAATAAAACATTACATTTGAAAGATATGGACTAAAACATGCAACGGTGTATGCAAACAAATTGAATAACGCGTGTATGCACACACGGTTGCAGTTCTAAGACAAATCTTTAAAAAAAAGTTATGATTCATTGCTTACATATCAATCCTTGACGAGATAATGATGATAAACTTTTGTAGAACCTTAAGGAAAGTCACTGCAGTAGCTTTATCCTAAATGCTGAAAATTGCAATCAATCTGAGTAGTATGTGTCATATCAAAAACAGAAGAAGGATATGGAGATAGCGTACAGTATTCAATATCAAAGTCCATAAAACAATACAAAATAGGAGAAGAGCAAACACGGACCACCGAAACATCAGAGGTGGGATCAGGTGCCATGGAGGAATACGCATCCCCTGCTGATCGGTCACACCCGCCGTGTGCTCCTTGTCAAGATCGGGAAATAACGGAAGAATCCGTCGTCAATTCAATGTTTAAATAATGAACTAACAATTATTTGACTCAATGATAAATTGTATTTGCTGACAAGGTCATTGTTTTGACCATAGAATTTACGAAATAATTACTTTAAATGAAACTGCTGAAAGTCTTGTTTCATCAACTTGCTTATCATTAAACTTATACGGCCTCTATTATGGGTTTGTCTTGTACATGATATATGAACTTGAACATACATCATTTTAACCATTTGCTAGCGATCACTTTTTGTTTACTTTAAAACGATCGTATCTGATTTTTTTTAGATATCATCTTATTATTAAGACTACAGTTTAGATAGCAGAAGGCTGTCTCTTTAACTTTAAAATTAACCCCATAGGAATGGTGTACGGTTACAGGTAAGATTATTTATTTAATTTTTTATCTCTGTTCATTTGACATACATGGGGGTATATTTTTAGAGATTGTTTTCTGAAAACTTGTTTAGAACCATTCGTGCAACCAAAAAGACTGAATTTCCTAGTTTTAAACAAAAGAAAGAATGTAATAGTCAAGATCCATAATTAGCGAAGACTTGAAATTTTATATTGGAGATGTAGCACATATGATTTCACTATTTTCAGAAACACCCTAGCTATGATGAAAGTCTTTCATACCATTTACTCAAATTAGTCAAAAATTGGTTGAAATGTCTCCTTGTCAACCCGTAAATATGTCTTAAAATTTATAAATAGCAGTTTCCAACTCCAACATGCGCATATCCCATAGTTATTATTTCCAGAAATAAAAACAAGTGGCAATGACTCTAGAAGATCTGGATTCCATAACAAAAAAAACGATTACAGTATCAGACCAAAAAGAAAAGGTTTTCTAATCAATCAAAATGGACGATTCTGTTAAAAATGCTCGCAATAGAATATGCTTTTAAAAATAAATCTTATTTACGAAGAAAAGACCCATTTTCTAACAAAGGTTAATTAGCAAGTTATTCACTAAATTACTATCTGTCCTAACTGTAAGCTCTTTTGTAAACGAGGGCCCTGACCTAATATCTTAAATGCATGATAAACATGTTTTGAAAACATAAATTCCGTACTATTGAAACAAAGCAACAATAGTGTAATAATTTAACTCAAATATTTTTAAACAGAGACTCAGAAATAAAGGCAATTATAGTTTGAAATGCTTCCAAATGCAAACAAACAAAAAAGATCCTTGTACATGTAACCAGTACCAAAGACTAATTACGATATTTATCAATGATTGGCAAAGGTTGACATATTTTCAACATTGTAAAGAATTACTAATTCTCGTCATCGAAATATTTAAATGTCGTTTTGAAGGCTACAGCAAATGTTTTTTTTTTCTACTCATGAAGACATTTAAAAAAAATGACTGAAAAAAGGTAAAGACATCGAACAGTGATCGATCTCACAAAATCTTTAAACCATACAAATACGTGACGATGGCATAATTATGGACACCTACAAACCCCATTGGTCAGATCAGATGCCTGAGAGGAGTAAGGATATCCTGACAGCCGGTCATACTCGTCATGAGCCCTATGTATGGATTAAGTACACGTAGACGGAGCATTCTGTAGTAAAAAAAATGATAATCAATTTTAATTTGAACATTTTATCAAAAGTACGACGGTACGACCCAATAATTGGTTATATTTGTAAACATGGCCATTAAATCCATCAAAGAATTAAGGAAATGTTGACTTAATTCAAACAAGGTTGTTGAAATCCGTGTAATATAAACCTCTCTGTAACCTGCCTGAATCCAAACAGATCTAACTGGAAGCATTCACGTAAGTAAGATTGTTGGTAGATGTGAAAAAAACATATGCAGGTGATAGCGCGCCGTATATATGTATACATGTAAGTTCAATAATAGGAGAAGTTAAAATGGAAAGGTTTAAGTCATTTGTTTTAAATTGACTGTTATCGTTTTTAATAAATAAATCATTCGAGTATGAAACAGTCCTTATAGAAAAAATGCCCTCAAAATTTCTTTCTTTTCATTTTAAAAATGGTTTCAATTATTGAAAAGTACGAATACATCACAACATTTTTGTAACTACCCTCGTTGTTTGTTGTTCATCACGTGTACATAAATTTGTTTTGTTTTTTTGTTCGTGTTGGAGAGAACATTCTAAGTTGGAATAACTTGTGTCCAATCCATTGAATATGTTTCAATAAAATATGTTTAAATCAAATCAATGATTTGCTTTGGCTACTGAACCTTTTCTTTTTGATTAGAAGCCAGCCTGGCGACTAAAGGTTTGCTTTGGCGAATTAATCTTTTTGATAAGAAGCCAGTTGGCGCCTGAATTATAGAGGTCACATAGAGGCTTGCAATATCATTACACAAAATAAAACATAATTGGAACAGCGTTCTTACAGTAAAATTATCCGCTAAACAGTTAACTTATAAACTATTACAGTACGAATTGTCTCTGTTTTATTTCTATTTTTTTTTATTTCATTTTTTAATCGAATTTTACAAATCGAATGATAAGAACTCTATTTTTAGTTTCTTGTTTACTTTTGTTGCCCTTATTTTATGGTATTTTTATTATATAGATATGTTGTCTGGAATGGTTTTTGATTTTTATTATTTCATGGCATTCAGTAATTTGAAGAAAAATATCAGAATAAAAATTAAAAAGAATAACCCCCAATTTCCTCTGCAATACCATCATTTTTTTTCTTTTTTAATTGATGATAACTTGCAAGGATATTCAAAAATACCTTTACTCTTTCTCTTTTCAATAATAAGAAAAAATATTTCCATTTTTGTTGTAGGAAATCATCCAGATATAATGACTACACATGTGAGAATCATTTACAGTATCCGATTTGTTTATTCTGATGGCAGAGAGACAGCCACTTCTTTGCTCTATGGAAAAAAAGTTCTGTGTTACGTTTTAGATTTTGTGATGGCAAACGACATTACAGCATACCTGAGTGTACATAAGCCTGGTAATTATGTTTTCCCATTGAATACTTCATGAAAATGTACATTATTTTTTCAAAGTCATTTTTTTTATCAAAAGAAAATGACCAAACATGACCCAAAACTATTACTTTTGTTCGGTCACTCTTCCATGAATGAAACATCCTGCTATTTCTTCCACCATAAGACTAAAGCCCCTTTTAGGTATTTATTAACGTTTCTATTTTTTGCTGTTTACATTTACTTGTTACATTGCGATAAGAAACAAAGCAAAATCTAATAAACCAGGATATTGCATTTTGCGTTATTACATTTTCAATACAGAATATAATAACACAAAATGTAATAAGGTGATTTTTAGATTATAATTTAAAATATCATTTTCTGTTCTTATATTTTCTGTTGTGATTTTAATACAAAATGTAATAACGTGCGTTTTTCTCTGTTTCATTTTGCGTTTATTTTTTTTATTTTTACAGTGAGAGCAATGCAAAATGTCATTGAAAAGGATGTAATAAAACAAATATTTTTTTTTTTATATTTTGGATTGTTTTCACGAAACAATTCGTAAAATTAATTTAAACAAATGACACATGGTAGCTCATCTAACAGAATAGACAGACAGAACTATGACATTGCGTAAAACATTCAACTTGTCCTTCACAAACATTACTGACTCTAATTGAAACTTTTTCTAACTCTGTTTTTGAAACATTTATTGAATACTTATAAAACATGAAATTAACTTTGAATGACTTGTCTCTTTATAATAAAATTAGTCTGTTTCAAATACCCAATGAATGGCATTTATAATTCCAAAGATTTGACCATAGGTCCATTAAAAGCTGTTGATATGGTTGCACGACATGCATGTTTACATAGTTGTGCTATTTCGACGTGTCTAGCGATGAGAGGCAGTACTGCAATGTTGGTATTTACACCGTATGTTGATTATTGTATTTCTATGCATATGCACGAACCATCCTGCTTATTATTGGAGAGAGAGAGAGAGAGAAAGAAATGAAAAATATTTTTTTTTCTGTTTATCTGCAATGCACGTGATTTGTAAAACAGTATGAAATCATAATTATATAAAATTAAACCTCTCCGCTTTAAATTAACACCTACCAATACATATAAATATTTTTTTAATGAATTGATTTATATGTAGCTTATATTTATTTTTCCATTTGTTCATTTTCTTCCGATTTTTTACTTCACCCACTACTCAGTAAAAAATTATTCTCAACATGCTTGAAAAAAGAATGGATGGACGTAACTGGCCAGAAAAAATGCCGCAAATTTAAGTTTCATAAAATGTTTATTTTTTCCATCATATAAACCACCGATATCTTAACCGTGTATTCATGGTACGGATGTGAATTTAAAACGCTCTTTTCGAGGTAAACTAAATAAATATCGAAGGCATGATGCCTGAAGATTTCTTGAATATCAATAGATAATCAGGGTCCCGCGTTTTTCATCGTCTGCATACATAGTCAGCACATGGTTGTCGGCTGTTCTTAAGAAAACTGTAGTTGTATATTGAACAAAATAATGTTATATTAGAAGGAGAAGAGCCGACAAATGTGTGCTCATACTTAATTTAACAAAAAAACATATTCAGAACCAACTTCTCGCTTCCATTGTTATGTCTTCGATTGACCTGTTAAATATTACAATTCATCACGTGATGTCCACCTGCGAGTGTACTTGTGAAAACAGTTACATTGTATTCTTCAACCTGACCTCATGTCTTTGAGCGTGTTTTGTTGCCGTTTTCAGAATTTAGCAAATTTAATATTGTTTTAATTTTGCGTGTCATCACATTTTTAAAATAATTTCATACTGACATCTCTGTAATGTGCTAAACACGTACTCGTATTTTTGGAGAGAGAGAGAGAGAGGGGGGGGTAGAGAGCTGTCATCAATGACGCCGATCGATAGCCCCGCCTCCTATAAATATTGATTGTGTGACATAAAAACCACTCCGGGTACATGTCGAATTCCGGAAGACGACACTCATGTATAGTTGCTTCAATTTTGATACATGACATCAGGGCACTGTTTTTGCACAAACGATCCACCTAATATTACCAAGTATATGTAGCTCTTTCCATTGCTCGTAATATATTTTGGATTCACTTCATTTACAGCTTGGTAGAAGAGTCGCAAAAAGATCCAAAAGAGGGCGTTAAGTCCACCCATTCTTTCCTATCCTTAAATTTTTAGCGATGATTTTAATAATTAAGAACATATCGCTAAATTATTGTATCGGTAACATTTTACTATAATGGTGTTTTATTTTGCGCCTAAATCGACGCAAAATGTAACAAAGCAAAATGTAATAATTTAAAAAACCTTCTATTGAATTATTTGTTTTTATATTCTGCATTGATATTACCGCAATATGCAATAACAAAAAATAAAAAATACCTCTTCATAACATTTGACGATGTTATTACGTTAATTTGGTGTTGTAACTAACCCTTTTAAAAGGTTGATCAATATTGTAACGACTGAGTGGCCAAAGTATTGCAACAAACACGGCATCGTGCAAAAAAAAGGAGAAAATTGTCTTCTTAATGTCAAGATCTAGTAAATGGAATGTGACTACAGATTTTTCAAATTTAAGAAATTAATTCTTTTAATGATTCTTTATGACATTAGTTTGGTCAAAATAGGAGTTTTGGGGCATAATTTGGAGAAAAACAAGATGAAAAAAATTTTTACACTGTCATTTTCAACGAGAAATTAAGAAAACCAGTATTGAAAATGGGAGTTTTTTCCATATCAGACAAAGAAAATGTATCCAGATTGCCTACAGTTTTTCAGAAAACGGTTTTTTGTATGTTCTTAGTCTCTACTTTAAAATAATGTGAAATTTAAGATAGATATCGGGACTACTTTTCATGTGATTTCAAATTGAACTCCATGAAAATACTTTATTTTCTACATAATTCTATTAGAGCCGTAAAGTATGGGAAAAAGAAAGTTGAAAGTGATTATGACGTCGTAATGGATTTAGCACTGAAAAGTTATTCTAAAGTCATTGACTAGATCTTGACCTTAATTAATTGAAAGGAGAATGTCATATTTTTTAAATCAATGTAATTAACAACAATAAAATAAATGAAGCATTGGACATGCATTGTAATTGAGTAGGTCGACGTTTGGTAAATGTTTCCAGAAAACAATCCTCTTAGTGACAAATGAAAGTAGGTATTGGAAACTTTGTCGAATCCTTGTCAATCGCCGACAATCTCCTGGAGATATAACATACCAAAAGGGTATGTGACACAATGCATAAGGAATATTGTAAGTTAAAGTAATTGACTTAATTATTTTTTGAATATTTATTTATGTATCCCATATATTACAATGATGACGTCAGCCATGTTTGTTGCTTTTGACCTCTCAGAGAAGTCCTTGGTCTCTGATATTGAAAAACTAAACTTTCTCGAACAACACGTGTTGATATACCTGTACCTGATAGGAACGTGAAAGTGATTATTCTATTATTTTTTAAGCCATTTTTTTACGATTATTTTTTAAGGAGCAAATATCAACAAATAGTTCATGTGAAAACGGTTGAAACATTGTCCATAGAATAAAACAAGAGGCCCGTGGGTCACATCACTTACTTGAGCTGTGTATAAACCAGTTAAGCATTGAAACCTACAAATTCGGTAGTTGTCTCGACTTACCCCTAGGTAGGGGTATGATTTGAACGAAACGGAATCTACATTAAAGGATACTAACATGATTTGAACAATTCTGATTCTACACATGTGTGGATGCTTCCATATAACAATCACAGTTCTTGAAAAGAGGATTTAAAAAGCCCTAATAAATGTATTTCTGTGTTCAAGTATAACTTCATCAACTGTGGTCCCCACCTATTCCGAGGGTGTCAAAATTTCAACAAACTTGAATCTGAATATATTTATAAGCCACTGAATATTTTCATAAGCCATGCCGTCATATGTTTAATATAACGTTAGGAAAATGGCCAACATATAAAATTTCCATGATTTGTACATAAAAAATGTGCATTTTACGTCAATATTTCAAAGTAAAAATCACTGAGTGCAGACCTTTAGTTCAAAATTTTGATATCCGGTGTACATGTAGAATAATTAAATAACTGAAATATGTAAGTATTGTTCTGGAGCATGCCTAGTCCTGCCCTTAATATATGTCACGTTTTATAGCAAAATTGAGTAGATTTTGTCCGTTTTTTTTCTGCCCTCAATATAATACAAAATCTAAAAAGCTTTTGACGTCATAAAAACAATAATTGTCAATAACCTATTTTTATTATATAGTTTTTGTGAATTAATATTTCTCATACAATAAATACAATATATACAGACCATCCTTAGAAATTTTCAATAGATGAGTTTTAGGGGGCAAAAATATACCACATATAGCTCTTTAGATCTAAATACATGAGTGTATTTCATTATAAAAAAGATGAAAAACGTCTTTACTCTTCTCGATATTAATATTCAAAATGCATGGAAGATTTTAAACCCATCCTTCATCCGAGGGTTATGATGCGAATAAACAGTTCCTTTTAAAGATTTTCCCAGTGTTATTCCTAGGTAAAACTTTTGTCTATTTTAGTCCCATCCGGGGGGGGCATGATTTGAACAAATTTGAATTCACACTACTTAATGATGCTTTCATATAATTATTACCAATTTTATCGTTTATGAGAAAATTTTTCATTTCACTGTTACATTTTGATCGTCCATTGTGGCCATTCCCTACCCTCTGGGGATCAGATCTTGAACAAACTTTAATTTACGCTATCTCAATTTTCACATGAGCTTCATCTTTCCCGGCCAAATGATTAATGAGAAGATATTTTAAAAGATCCAATTATTTTTTTCCTAACTAGTAATTATCTGCCGTTGAAAGGGGAAACATTAATTTTGGCCCTTCATTTGATCGATTCCGAATCCCTTTTACCCAAGGATGTTCTGTGTCAAGTTTGTTCGTAATTAGCCCATAGATTTTGGAGAAAGTTTATAATGTGAAAAAGATTACAGACAGACAGACAGTCAGATAGACTGCAGACAGAAGATGATCACAAAAGTCACAGGTGAGCTGATAAGTAATCCAAAACATTCATCGAACGAAGTACAACATGTTGTTTTGCTCACTAATTGAACTAATTTTGTTTTTTCTTTTAGCGTTTATAAAAGAAAATGGAAATCCATTTTCAGTCAATCCGTTGAAGAATTGGAAATGTCCAAAAAAGGGAACCTGCCTACTGATGCATACAAAGAAAGAAAACGCTGATATCAAGATTAATAATGTACCTGTAAAAGAGAAATCAGTTGTAGATGAGTTAACCAAAGGTACATGTACTTATGGAGATGTTGGTTAATATGTATCAATAAATGTTTAAGCTTCACTCTATGCATTCGAAGAGTTAGAAAATATAGAATGAAAATCCCTCTTTTACGTCAGTAAAAATTTTAAATATATTCATCATGTACTTATTACACTAGCACAAGGGATTTATTAGAATCATGCAATTTATTGTTCTGTGAAAATCAACAACAAACAGAAGTATGAGTTTTACATGTAACAGCATTGCGCTAGGTAACTGTATGTTTTCCTCCCTCTCGCGATTGGTAAATAGCTACTATTGAGACGCCATCTGGTGCCTGTGGTACGATGTAAGTTGCAAAGAACTATCTTAAGTATATTGCATATTTTTTTTACCCCCAGAACAATAATATTTTCTAAAAAAATGATATGTGCTGTATTGTTTAAAATGTAATTTACCAAAACATATTTTAGGTTCAAAGTATATCATTGACATTTTTTGTTTTTATGACGTCACAAGTGTGTTGAATTTTGCATTATGTCGTTGAAAAAGGACAAAATGGACCAAATTCAAACAATTTTTGCTATAGAATTCATAGAACGCAGGTCTTATGTATAATATCATTATACACATTGTATCAAAATATTGCGCCTGAACAGACCTGCGCTCGGTGATTTTTACTCAAAATATTGACGCACTTTTTACGTTTTTTTTTTTTACAGAAATCGTGAAAATTTTAAATTTACGTAATTTTCCTGACATCATTTCAAAGATATGACGTCATTGCTAACAAAAATATTCAGTGCTTTGAAATCAGCAATCATCTTTCTGTTTGATTTTGGGGACAGATATTGATCACTTCCGAATAAAGTCCTAAACTCGGCACTTTAAGCCATTTGGCAGGGAAGAGGGGGGTGTTCTTTTCGTGTCAGCACCTACTGTGACATGGGCCTTCGGTTTGTTTGGTCTCGTCCGAAGGACAAATCTCTTCGTTAATATGTTCCCCAAACGAAGTTGGGGAACATATTGTTTTTACTCTGTTTCTTCTTATTATTATTATGTCGTCCCAGACGAAGTCGGGACGACATATTGCGATTGTACGCATGTTTTTTTGTCCAAGCATTTTCTTGGAGATGGCTGGGACAATCGTCTTGAAACTTTCCTCAAAGGAAGATCACTGGTAGTTGTGGGACCGTTTTTTCAATTTCTTTCAAAATGGCTACTGTTACCATGGAAACCTACAAATAGCGACGAATTGTGTCCGCGAGTGTTCTCTCTGGTCCTTTGGACCTTCTTCATGAAACTTTGTAGTTGTAATGGTTAGTATATGTAATAGTGCGATTTGCATTTAAAAATTGGAAATTGTAAAAAGTTTCCATGGAAACATGTGAAAAGTGTAAATTCTTTTACTTTGATTTTAAATCAAAATACTGAAAGTACTGAAGGGACTGATACGAGTTGATGGTTTTCCAAGCTTAGCTTTAATGGGTTTTGTTTTAGTAATGACAAAATGTGAAAGATTCGTCCAGTCTGGGACGACATAAGCTATTGCTTGCAATGGCAAACTTTCTAGTTAAGGTCTTCCGTCTCCAACGGAAGACCTTATTGTTTTCGTTCGGTTTCTTTTTCCCTTTTATTATTCCAACCGATTTTGTGCACGCAAGTTCTCAGAAACGAACCGTCCAAATTTCACGAAACTTTCAGATCTGGTAGGTATTGATCTGAACCTTATTGGAAATTTTTTTGATTGATGACGTCACTTCTTATCTCGAGATATTTAGGATTTTCTGATTTTCCGAGGGTCGGCTTGTCCGGGAAACTCCTCCGAAACGACTTAAGATATCGACTTAAGATTTTCAATGAAAATAAAGGAAGGTTTGGTGAGTTGTAATTGGGTCTCCAAATCTTTCTAGCGTAAAAGGCGCCGGAGCTCGGTAGGGCCCGAAAAAATGTCTCAGAAATATCTCACAAAATTTGACAAATTTTGTTTCATATCTTGATACCTGTTCATAATTTGTTAAAGCATATTGAAGAAGAAATGTTTAAAATCACAAGATCTTTCAGTTGATACCAATAAAATGGGGCTGACCCCTCAAATTAGGGGCTCAGAGGGGCCAAAAGTCTTTTATCTATAACTCGCTAATGATCGATATTTTGTTATACATTACTGAAGCAAAAGTAGTCATCTTAACAGATTGCAACAATATATGATAAAATTTGATCATATGTTACGTAATTAGGGGTCACAAGGGGCCAGAATGTCAAATCTTTGACGCTTTATATCTCAAAAAGGGGGAAATATTTTAGTAAGCAATATTGAACAAAAGATGGTGAGAATAATGTTCTAAACAATATGCATACTTTGAAATTTTGTAAAACGGCCCCATTAAGGACTTGTAGGAGTGGCCCCTAAATATTTTCATTTAGCATATCTCCACAACGAATAGAAATCTCTGAATAAGTGTTGAACAAAAAATCTTCAAAATCACAAGACCTTTCATTTGATATCGAGAAAAAGGGGCTGACCCCTCCAATTAGGGGCTCAGAGGGGCCAAAAGTCTTTTATCTTTCACTCTCTTATGATCAATATTTTGTTATACATTACAGAAGCAAAAGTATTTATCTTAACGATTTGCAACAATATATGATACTATTTTGATAATATGTTACGTAATTAGGGGTCACAAGGGTCCAGAATGTCACATCTTTAAAGCTTTTTATCTCGAAAAGGGGGAATATTTTGATAAGCAATATTGAACAAAAGATGGTGAGAATAATGTTCTAAACAATATGCATACTTTGAAATTTTGTAAAACGGCCCCATTAAGGACTTGTAGGAGTGGCCCCTAAATATTTCCATTTAGCATATCACCACAACGAATAGAAATATCTGAATAAGTGTTGAACAAAAAATCTTCAAAATCAAAAGACCTTTCATTTGATATCGAGAAAAAGGGGCTGACCCCTCCAATTAGGGGCTCAGAGGGGCCAAAAGTCTTTTATCTTTCATTCTTTAATGATCAAAATTTTGTTATATATTACTGAAGCAAAAGTATTTATCTTAACGATTTGCAACAATATATGATACTATTTTGAGAAAATGTTACATAATTAGGGGTCACAAGGGTCCAGAATGTCACATCTTTGACGCTTTATATCTCGAAAAGGGGGAATATTTTGATAAGCAATATTGAACCAAAGATGGTCGGAATAATGTTCTAAACAATATGCATACCGGTACTTCGAATTTTTGTAAAACGGCCCCATTAAGGACTTGTAGGAGTGGCCCCTAAATATTTCCATTTAGCATATCTCCACAACGAATAGAAATCTCTGAATAATTGTTGAACAAAAAATCTTCAAAATCGAAAGACCTTTCATTTAAAATCAAGAAAAAGGGGCTGACCCCTTAAATTAGGGGCTCAGAGGGGCCAAAAGTCTTTTATCTATAACTCTCTAATGATCAATATTTTGTTATACATTACTGGGGCAAAAATATTCATCTACACGATTTGCAACAATATATGATAATATTTTTATCAAATGTTACGTAATTAGGGGTCGCAAGGGACCAAAATGTTATATTTTTTATGCTTTATGTCTCGAGAAGGGGGAGCATTTTCATAAGCCTTATCAAACAAAAGATGTTCAGAATATATCGTGATCAAAATGAGAAACTTTAACTTTAACTAGGGAAAACTCAATGTCATTCTCTTTAAACAAATATCTCAGTCAAAATCACATCTCATCTTATCTTAAAATTCAACGGAAGACCTACTCGTTGCTCGCAACGAGATCTCATCTAGTTATTATTATTTTTCTTCTCGGGAAAATTTTGTCCGCGAATGATCTTGTAAAGTACACATCTGATTAAGGGGAAACCTTTTTAGGGTAAGAAGGCATGTTATGTAGATTTGCGGAATCAAAGTCATTTTGCGCGCACGTGAAAAATTGAAATGACCAATATATAATGGATATAACCGTAACTTTTCTATTTTTTGACGAAATGTTTTGAAACTCATAATGTAAGGATATATGAGTGTATGCACAAGATGACATGGTCAGAATAGCAAGATCGCACGTGCAAGCACGCGCGCTTCGCTCTGATTGGCTTAAACTAAAGTCTCAATATCTTTCTTGTTTTTGACAAAATCATTTGAAATTTTGAACATAGTCATACATTAGGGAGATCTACAGCCCGTAATAAAAGAAATATCATGAAAGCATGAGCATGCACGTGTGCTTGCAAGAGCTCGCACGTGCAACACGAGAAATGTCCAATATAATTGATACAGACGTAACTATTTGAATTATTGATGGTCTGCTTTAAAACTCATATTAGAAGTATATATTAGAAGCATAGATAAGATGACATGGTCAAAAAAGCAAGATCTCACGCGCATGCACGTGCGCTTCGCTCTGATTGGCTGACACTAAAGTCTCAATATCTTTCTTGTTTTTTGACGAAATCCTTTGAAATTTTAAAGATAGGCATGTATTAGGATATTCTACAATAAGATATATAGCAATTATCATGAAAACGCGTGCATGCACGTGCGCTGCAATCTGATTGGCTTATGCTTTAAATACCTATAACTCCCTTGGTTTTCAACCAAACACGATGGGATTTGGAACATGGATAGATATAATGGACTTCTACAAGAAGACATGGTCTCCATACACATGCATGTACGTGCGCTGCAATCTGATTGGCTGAAACTTTGAACAGCTATAACACCCTTGGTTTTCAACCAAACGGGGTGGGATTTCGAACATAGATTGATGTAATGGACTTCTACAAGAAAGTATGGTCGCCATGCTCATGTGAGCACGTGCGTGCGTGCACGTGAAATGAGTAAAATCAAAAATACACTTGAATTAGCGTATTTTTTCATACTTTTGGATTAATTCTTTGATATTTAGTATTTCAAAATCTATAGATTGTGAAGACAAGATTATATGGTCATTACGCACGTGCATTCACATGCGCACGAGTGCAATGCTAAAAATTGAATGAAATTGGTACACTTCTGGGTAAACGTTGTTACAGTGCAGGGAAATAATTTTGTTACAGCATCAATGCTGATTTTGGTGCTTCCTATGCTTGCTGATTTTGATGCTTCCTTTGCTTGCTGATTTTGATGCTAGTTATCCTTATCCTGATCCTGGTTTGATCCTTATCCTGATGCTGGTTTGAAAGTAGGTCAATGCTAGTAATGCTACCGGAAGTAGGATTATCCTGCCGGAAGTGGATAATTCAAAAACAGCATCGCTATTCTAAGCCATTAAAAATAATTTTTGGGGTAATTTTTATTTGTAATTTGTATTAAATGACTTTCCTTTATCTGTTTTCACTTTGGTCAATGCTAGTTCTATCCTTTGCTTGCTGATGCTGATCCAAGTAATGCTGTTTTTTTTAATGCTGATGCTGATGCTAATTCTATCCTGATCCTACTTATGCTGATCCTGATGCTGGTTTACATAACAAAATTAGTTCCCTGCACTGTAAAGTCTCAAATGCATAGAGTTTGTCTTATTTAATGAAGCTGATAGGGAATATGGCACCAAAAGGGAGTTGGGGAGCGTTTGGGGAACATATGTAACGGTCCCCGTTACAATTAGCACAAGTATATATATATATATATATATATATATATATATATATATATATATATATATATATATATATATATATATATATATATATATATTTTATATTATACAAAGTTACGTGCATTATTGTCACTTTAATTTCAGTTCACAGATACATTATGAATGCTTTCAGTTCATCCTGTGACGAACATAGATTTTGCAAAATATTGAGCTTAAGATTCTTGAGAATCATCCAAGGGGCGTGTGTTGAATTCTTCAAATCTACTTTTTTGCAGGAAATGAGAAAACAGTAATCACCATTTCCTGGAATCGTGGTGCAGTGGTTATTACGACCTGGATCGTTTGTTTGTGCAGTGTTCTAATGGGGGTAATGATTATCAATAACATTTTATACATGCGAAGCAAAATAACAAAATTGTAAGAAAAAGTTCAGAAATAATACTTACATGAAGACACAAAATCGTACATGAGTATATCGCTTTCTAGTACCTTTACTCTTTTTGGATTTTTGCGATGACACTGACTTTGACAGTTGATGGCTAACTTGGACATATACACTTGCGTCATGTACGGACGTTCGGAATTGATAATAGATATGGAAAAAAAGCAAGGAGGTTAAAGTTATGGTATTAGGTCTTTGAAATCTTTTACCAAACAAAAATTATATTTGGTGGTAGAATAAAATTTATTAAATACCTTATTCACGGGAATCAATATATCCTTTTATTTACATTAACGTCAGAAAATAAATAAAAAAGAAAACACATTTCGGTAGGAAAACTCGGCAGCAGCTACTCAAGGCTGTAATGGAAGGTTTAGAGGTTTATATGTTGCCGTTTCCGTTTTAGACAACGTAATATGATTTTTGAACAACCCGTTTTTATCGTTTTGTTAAATGTTAAGATCAATATTTTTTTTCACAAAAGAGCTCCAATATATTTTCCTGGTGTAAAAGTAAGCCGTCGATTGTAAAAGTCGGTGTCTTCGAAAAAGTCTACTACAGTTATTTCGTCTTCAGTTGTCATTTCAATTTTCATTAACTGAATATTTTCTGTTTTCCCTATTTATTTTTTTTTATTTATAAGTATAATCAACTGGTTTTGCATCTACATGTACTAAGGTTTTTTGAAATCTTCCTAATAAATTAATATACCCGATATCTTTTTTTTTACATAATTTTAGTTTGAATTTTGGAGTTTTTCTTTATTTTTTTTTCTTTTAGATCGATGTTTGTGTTTGTTTATATGAAGGAAATGGTACTTTTTTTTGATAGATTTATGACCACCTTAGCTTAATGAGCATGCAGAAGACGTTTTTGGGACCATTTTAATTTACTTTTGTTATTTTCATTTATCTCATTTATTTTACAGGCTAAATGATCAGAGATCACTTGTTCACGTCCTAGGGAATATGATTATTTTATTTTATTTAAATCTCAGCTCGGCTTCCAGCATTATATTTCAAAACTTATTGTGTCTTGCTACCTAAAAGAAGATGTGATTTTAAAGTACTGATATAGACTGAGGCATACACAGTTCGAGTTTAAAGTTATGTTTTTTTTAATTTAGGTCAAACACCAAGTTTTAAGTCAAATGTTTAAAAATATTGATACAAAAAAAACGTCTTGATCAAGGAAGGATGCAGCCCTTGTTTCGATTATGGAAAGATTTTGAGTCTTTTTTTTTTTCTTCTCAAAAATGTCTACTCTCCTAGATAAAAAAAATCAATTACGTAGAGACTGATCCAGGGCCTTTGGATGAGATCGTATAAATCGAAGTGTTCAATGACCATAAGTACAGAGATATAGTAAACTTTCATCGGCAATTGATGAGGGAAAACTTGAAAGAAAGTTTAACAACAAACTATCAATTAGTCATAAAACAAAACTGATGTAACCAAAGAAAAGTAAGCAATGAATGCATACGTGAGCTATTAAAGCCCTCTGAGCAACTGTTTAACACAACTAAACAAAGTTATTGGTTTTTAATTGAAGTTCAAACTCAATATCAAGGTCATTAGGTAATATGAAGATACCAGAAACTCGATTTCAAAACAAAAAAAAAATTGAGATCATGTATTAAAGAACAATTTTTAAAGCAATAAGCCACAAAGTCTGATTAATCTGTTTGTAAACCTTGAGCTCTCTCTTTGTTTTTTAAGATGTAATGTCCCTCTGCTTGGAAAAAGATACAAGTAACTTTCCGAGGTAATTATTTCATTTAATTCAATAAATTGTCTTACTTTACCTAAATGTTTTATTCCCAGTTCCTTTTAAATGTTATAATTGAGGTATTTTTTTCTTTTAGAAAATTTTATTTTCTAATTGTTTCAGAAATCTGAGATGAATATGAATACATATATATCAATATGAATAAAATATATTTTAAACTAAATCGGAGATGTAGAAATGTTTTAATTAATATAACCAATAATGCTTAGATGTCGAAAAATCCTGTAGATGGATGCATTTTTATTTTGCAAGCACAGAAGAGAATTTGATATTCTGATTTGAAAAGCAAGCTTCATTATGTTTCCTAATATGGAATTAGAAAGGTATAATAGCAAATGGTATTTACATAAATCTCTTTTTTTTACTTTTAATAGTGAAATAAAAAAAATATTGATCCGTCTGTTCACTAAATCAAATTGCCTACATATCATTCATTAGTGAGAGAATAAGCAACGCTTCATACTTCAAAACTTTTTGCCCCCAGCTAAATATACTGCATGCAAACTCGGTCTGTCTGGCCGTCCGCTCTCTGTCTGTTTTAACACTTTTGTTTTACGGCGTATATCGAGAAGCATTTAAGAAGCACTGTATCTATTATTTACAAGTCTATATAATCATGTTTATGAATCAAAGTAGTTTTTTTTATTTTTAATTAATTTCTCCTAAAGTTTCCTGATTTTTTTAACTTTAAAAATACATTATTTACAATAATTAATTATCAAAATTGAATTGCAAAGAGGAATAGCTTCTCAAAGTAGACTACAAATTTAGTCGTGACCAGAACCAGAACACTCGACTGATTGTTCCAGATGTAAAAACAAATCTGGTAAATTACACACTGGCCTATTAAAAGATTGACTTTGTTTGTTTCCTTTGATATCCTTGGGAGTGGAGAAGAGTTCAAAAGAAATAATGCATTCAGACTTCAGATTAAACACAGCCAAACCCTTACGCCAAAACCCATCCAGGATCATTAATTTTACAGATTTAGAAGAGGAACCCTCATAACTTTGAAGATTTTCAACGAATTTACACATTTTTCATTAATATTAATGGAACCCGCAACTCCAATGAGAAACAAAAGCCCTTTATCTTGGGACCATGAAGTTTTAAAAAAACATTTAGAAGCTAAATCTTATCATCATAACTATGCATTTTGTTTATCTGTTAAGCACTAATGATTAGACAGGTTTATGTAACAGAATATACATGTATGTATTTTACTGCATAATTAATAGAACCCCGCATTTACACCAGAACTCCTGACCAAGAGACTGTAAAATTCACAGTTTTGGCGAATGTACTCTTCCTCATCATAACTAAATACTAAGTTACTTGATTGATACACAGGAGCAGAGGCGAAGATTTTTAAATAATTAATGTCTTTTTTTTCACTGTCTAGTCAATAGAGCTCCTACTGAACACCAGACCCCAGACCCAAAGGCCATGAAATTCACATGAAATTCGCAGAAACAACCTTGCTCATCATAACTGTGTATTTATTAGTTTGTTAAATACCCAGGAGCAGAGGCGGCGATTTTCAAAGAATTAAATATAAGGTATTTTTCACTATCTAATCAATGGAACCAGACTCCCAGACCCAGAGGCTAAGAAATACACAATGTTTGAAGAAATGCTTTTGCTTATCGTAACTATGTATTTACTTTGTATGTTTGATATCCAGGCGCAGAGGAGAAGATTTTCAAAGAATTGATGTATATTCATATTATATTAATATGATCTTTATAGCCCCGCCCTAACACCAGAACCCAGATCCTGCAGCCACGAATTTCACAATTTTGGTAGAAGGCTCACTGCTTATACCAGTCATGTCAACAGTTTGACAGGGACACTTAAATTCTTGTTTTCCTTCACCCTTGGGTGCTTTATGCCAAAATTGGTTAAATTTGGTTAGGCAGTTCTAGATAAGAAGCTGAACATGTTAAAATATTAACACACAACACACGACAGACAAAACAGATAGCAAACTATGAGAAATGAGATTTCCAATAAACAATGGAACTATAAAAGGCAGTAGAAATTGATTCTGGGTAGTATGCCAGGAGTCCTTACGTGTACGCGAAGGTCATTTATGAACAGAACATGTACGCGCCTAAAAAATGAGATAATTATAATATTTATTGGAGGAAGAAGGCTTTCACACTTACATGTACATATATGAATTACACTGAACATGAATATTTAATCACAATTCGTATATTAATAATTCTTCTGTGATTGATACTGGTTCCCATATTTATTATTTATTCAGAAAATTAAACGTGAATTAATTATTTTCTACCAGAAGAAGCTTTAATAGATCTTATCATTATATGGCCAATTTAGACTATCGGGATACTCTAAAGATAGAGTTTTCTTAAGTATTGGGGCTTTTTAAAAAAAATCTTTGTTAATTTTAAGTATTATTTTTCAGTCATGATTATTTTTACTGACATGACAATTTAATTATCGTTAATGCCAAGTTCTATAAAACTCAGTTTTAAGTGTTTTATTTGTAAATGTTAGAGTGTACATCTGTAAATCTGGAAACTTCAGATTATGTACAAAATTAATTAATCCCGAAAGAAATTTATACACATTTCATTTATCACATTTTTTTCGCATTAAATAAATTGAAATTAGGGTCATTGTTTACCAGCATGTTCAATGATGTGTAACACTGATACAAATACCCAAATAACATATATCGATTTTTCTGCCCAAAGGCGATTGAAACAATGGGTGTTGATACCATCTTATAAACATTAATCGGCCAGGTAAACACTAGCAAAACAGGAAAGAAATAAATCACAATTCCCGGTATTTTCATTTTTTGAAAAAATAAATATACTCTTTTAATAACATTTATTAATTAAAAGCTACCAGTAATTAATTAATTCCCCAATGATTATTCACATACATGTAGATTATGTTACGGGAGAATAGTAGCATAATTTTATTTCATGGTCATTTAATAAATTGTTGGGTTTTACTAAAGGGTTACATGGAATATTCTTTTTTTAGCGTGGTCCTTATAAAATGTGTAACATTTTTATATTTTTAAATAAATTGTAATGATTATTTTTAAATACAAATTAAAATTTAATATTAAATAATTAAAAAAGGCCCACATGTAGCTATTTTTTTTTCTCATTAACTTGTAGTTTATTTTTAGGGATAATAATTAAAATTTCTCATGAATTCCTTATTTATCAACTTTATTTTTTTTTTAATTTATTCTAAATACACATTAATTTGTGTCAGTATACAGTCCCTGAAAATATAAATTAACTATAATAATCTCTACTTATTTAAAGAATGTAAGAAATCATTGCTTATTAAACAGTTTAAACTCCTCTCTGCTGCAAGTAAACAAAACAATAGGGAGCCTGCAAATTCAGAATATACAAGGGGGCGGAGCTATCATGTCACTCAGAACCTTTTTCACACATGAGTGAACAAAGCAGTCCCAGAAAGCAGTCCCAGGGGCAGCTGGGACTGCTGGGACTGCTTTTCATAGCAGTCCCAGAGCAGTCCCATAGCGGTCCCAGAGCAGTCCCACAGCGGTCCCAGAGCAGTCCCACAGCGGTCCCAAAGCAGTCCCGGGGACTGCTTTCTGGGACTGCTTTGGTGTCAGGTTGGGTCTGGTCGGTACTGTAATGTGACCTATAAAGGATGGAATTTCGAGCCGAGGAATATTTCCCTCATTGAAAAACTCGTTGACAAAAATTTTATTTCCAGAAAGCTGGAAATGTGTTTACATGTACGTTCTACCAATGTTTATAATGATCTTTTGTATCGACTAATTATAGACAGGTGTCATTGTTGAGCTGTGCAAGGAAATTTATGGAATGTATCGCATATAAACATGTTTATAATTTACGTGTTTATCAAAATACTTTATGTGACAATTTTCAAGGAGGTCTTTTGCCAGGACACAGGATTGTTACATGTTAGAATATTAATGCAAATAAATTTGCAGCACGGTATATGTATAATATATCTAAAGTAATCGACAGAAGATGGCATAAGGGTTTTCTCTTTGTTTCACGGAAACGGTAAATGTGGAAACATTCTAACCTGGCTGAATAGCTACTTGTAATGCAAAACAAGAATATAAGTAATGCAGCTGGTGCACAAGACTCAGTCCTTGGTCCGGGAAATTACTCTTTTGGAAGATGTACATGTATCAGAATATATAAATTCATTGTGTATATTGTCTGCAGATGTAAACACGTTAAACGTCCATCATGCAGGGAGCAAAAACTGTATACAGGGAAATTTTCGCCCCCGTTTAATTTTCGCCCTCGTCGGAAGTGAGCGAATTTAAAACGGAGCGAATTCAAATTTAACAGTACATTATCTGAAACAAAAAACTTTCTGGGCGAATTTAAAACGGGGCAAACCTGTTTCCAAATATGAAAGGGCGAAAATAACATGGGGCGAAAATAACCCGGTATACAGTATACAATAAGATATTTGATAGATGGTTATCCAAGTAGCTAAGGAATTCCAACTCAAAACAAAATTTTCGAAACTAAGAGTACATTTCCCGAATAACTATATTTCCTTACTGCGACATCAGTGATGTACATAAAAATACTTAGTCTTTCACAATGTTTTAAAACTACAATGTAGTCAAGATCTATCAACTGGTGTAAACAAATAAGCAATATTGTAAAAAAAAAAACCAAAAATGTATTTACAACATGTAATAGTATATGATGTTATATCCTAAACTGATAATTTTGCAAAAGAAAAGTTTTGATCCATCTGAAAAAAATATGTTTACTTAGCCAGTTACACATGACAGTATAGGTTTAAATATTAAATCTATTAATTAGGTATTATATATTCAATATTAAACATTTATTGACCGAGTTCAAGAGCAACATGCGTTCTGTTGGTTCCAAGAACCAAACTGTCTGTCTGACGCCGTTTGGTTCGAGGGTCGAAAAACGCAATTTGCTCGAGAACTCCGTCAAAAATGTCTTGTTATACCTTTCATTTAATTTCATTTTTGACAAACTTGTATTTTGTTTTGTCTTCCGTGATGTAACCTAAGTTCCGTAACTGATTGAATGACAATGTTATAAAGTTCCGCCCATTCTGTGACGTAGGCAGTCCAACTTTTCAACAACCTGTCCAACCTATCACTCAGCGGTCAAACATCGATTTCTTTTGTCCGCTCGACAAACTACATGTATTTGAAATGTTAAACTTTTGTATAGGAACGATTTTTAAAAGGAATATTAAACTTTCTTAAATGTATTAAGTTTTTTACTTAATTTTCTTATCAAAAGAATGTTTATGCCTGTTGATACTACATGTAAGTGCATTTTAATCATAACATATAAAGTGACGGACACAACTACGGTGCACTAATTACCGGCTAAACCATGAGAGGGTCAGAAATAGAAAATAATGTGTTCTACTAATTATTCGGACATTATGCAAAAGTGAGCCGACAACTCTACTGACTTGCCTCTGATAATGTTATACTATCTCCTACGCATCTAGTTGGATGGGTATAGAACACATAGGATCTTTTCTTATATAAAAAAAAAAAAACAATTATACGCTAATCAAAAGTACTCTAAAACACTTTGATAGGAGGAACAATGAAAAACTATGTATTCATTAAGATGTGATCTGATTCCCGTTTCCAAATATGGAGGGAGCGACCAAAGACAGGTTTGCCTGCTGCTCAATCTATTTCAGTGAATAAGATATATTTTAAACTAAAACAAATAAGTGACACTAGTTTTGTATACTCCAGTATAAAACCTAGTGCGCGCTTGGTATCAGCCATCGTTGGCTCCGAGACCTTTTCTTTGAACTCTTATAAGTTTTACAGTGAAAAACTCTTAGTACCTTTTTGACTTAGTTGTAAACTTGTTGTGCAATTCCATGGTGGACTTGATAATAAAACAATTATGTAAACTTAAACAGTCTTTTAAATAACGACTACTGTCATAAGCCCCCTAGAGGAGGTCGGTGATCTCACATCTTGGAATTTGTTAATGTACACATATATGTCTGTATAATTATATAACATTAAATATATGTAATGCTATGTCTAAAAGTTTCCTCCAACTATCTTTAATCAAAGAGGGGTTTCCTGCTTTAAAAAAATACTTATACATGTATATCTAAAGTAAGAGGGTAAAATTTAAAAAAATATATATTAATCTTTCATGGATAATAATTTCTTTTTCTTTCGATTATAGGGGAATGCTCAAAGGTGCATGGAATCGTTGCCTACTTTGAAAAAGATATCATCATGTCCAGTTAATGCTGCACAATGGAATGCCGCAGCACTGCGGAAGAGATGCTCCAAGGTTGAACAGTCATGTTGCTCACGAAAAGATTTTGTATATCACTGCTTAGTCAACGCTTTTGGGAATGAGACAGTAGAAGTGTGTGCTCAACGCAGGAAAACAAGTTAGTAGTCGATTTAAAATTCTTTCATTATTTTTTTTTTTATATTTGTTATAGTATAACAGTTACTTTAATCTTCCAGCCCTTGTGCGTGTTCCTTGGTATGCATTAATGTTTTGATAATACAGAATTTTTATGACAGCTGCAGTTAATAAACATGCAAAGATTCTCTAACAAAATTGTTATAATCTGTTTGTTAACACCATTTATATGTTCTTAGTTCACGTATTGCTATCCGTTTTTGTCCATCGTCTAGAGTCTTGTGCCGTGCGTAAACATTTGTACATTTTAAACTTCTCTCTGGAACTGCTGAATCAGTGTAAATCGATGAGACCTTGAAACCCTAGGAACCGTGTCACGGCAGGCAGGCTATTTCACAATAAATATAATAATTTCTCAATGCTCAATTACCTATATGTCGCGAACAAAGGTCAAAATTTGGAGCCCTTCTTCGGTATATGGTGACGTCTCTATATGATTAAAAAATCTCGAATTGGACGTAAAAGAAGGTCAAGTTAATTGTACTGTAGTTAAGTGCAAAATCATTGAAAAGCATTAATCTGATCGTTTCTGGGTCTATGTATATATCACAGTGGGTTAAATAATAGACCCGTGACGTCATAACTGATGATCAGTATTAGCAGAGTGAACGTGAAACGTAACGGGAATATTCATGTAAACTTATGGTTAATGGGAATTGAAGCATTTTATTTCGATCTTATAAACAACATGAAAAAATGGGAAGGTTTGTCAGAATAATTAATTATACTAAATAATTATTTCTGTGATAAGACAGTAGGATTCTAGCAGCACTTTTTATGATCCAGAGTTGTGTTTACATAACATTACATAACATAGACATCAGGCGATGTCCTCGTGGTGAAGTGTTTCCTGTCGTCCCATTGAAGTCTAAAGAATGAATAAATATGGCGAAAGTTTTATCCATGATTTTTCCGATTCATTAGTGTAACATGTTATCAAAAAAGTGTTAATTAGCCGAATTCTAATCCGTGTACTGCTTTAACAAACCTGCAATGTTATACATGTATACGTAGATATCTTGAATATACTTGTCAAGAAATCCTTTAGATATATAGTGTACATGTAACATATCAGGAGTGACATACCTTTACTATTTTGCTAGTTACATTACTATCAAATCAAAAAGTTTGATTTCTTCCACTGCAAATCAATCTTGAATCAAGTACCTTTAAAATTCGAAACAGATGAAAAGAAGGCAAGTGATCCAGCAAGAAGATATATTGATATATTTTAATGACCGTTTATGTCTAGGTACTTTGCTCCTTATAATATTTATGATCTGCACTTTTATGGTTAAATGACCATTCAGTTTTATCAAACACTAAATACAAAATTCATTTTTTTGTTTGTTTGATTTAAAATTCGCTAATAAATTAAGACAGGACAGTTTTAAATGTTTTAATCATATTACATAATCTTTAGGAAGTCAACCGTCAATTTACCTACAAAACAAATCGTTTTTTATCGAATTTCAAATCAAAATGGAAATATTTTCTGATTCTTAAGTATTATTGTTTTATAGATTACTGTGTTGAATTCAATAGTCTGGGTGCATTAATACAACCAAATTTTGAAATGAATTGTACTAGCAGTACGATTCATTGTGGAAAGTTTTATAATTCAACTGATATGTATAAAGGTAAGTATTAAGTATTACACTTTAAAACGAGAATTGATCCAAAAGTAATGTTACAACTGCTATAAAACCTTTACGAAATCAAAGTTCTAATATTTGAAAGGTAAAAATCAAAATATGTATGGTACATCTACCACTAGATGAGGTTTTTTTTTCATATGAGAACAAGTACAAACAAAATTAATCGAACTAAACATACAACCGTGTACAGAGTTCATGAACGAAATATATGAAGAAAACGAACAGTATTTAAGCTCCTCTAAAGTTCACTAAACAGTTAAAACCAAGAGAAAAGATAAAACAGACCTCTTAAACATCTGAAGGTGGGATCAGGTGCTATGGAAAATTGGGCATCCCCTGTAGACCTGTCACACCAAACTTGTACATGTGCTCATTGTCATAATCGGGAAATACCGGGAAATCTGTCGACAATCCAGTGTGTATAAAATGGTCTAACAAAGATTGTATTTGCTGACAAGGGCATTGTTTCGAAAATGGAACTTACGAAATGATGACCTTAAACGAGATATTCGTATCTAGTCAACGTGTTTATTAATGATTTACCTCGTTTTTTAGCATGCTGTAGCGTATTGTATGTCCTATATCTACCTTAATTTTTACATAGGTAAAGCTAATTTTTTTTTTAATTTGAACATATTTTATTATGTACTAAATACATAAATGGATTGGGCAGCAGGCATAGCCTATATAAGCCCTCTCCAGTGGTATAACTGAAGGGCATGTCAGAGAATGTCATTTGTAACCATAAAATGGATCAGCATTCCATATAAAATTCATAATCTTTCAGAATAAGGTAACATGTACACCTTTTACGGAAAAATTTTATACAGCAGGAGTAAATTAATGTAATTATTGGATGATAGATGTTTAATTTAAAAAGAATTTTCTCTGTTTTTTTTTTCTATTGGAGTATAAATCTTCCTTTGATGTTACGTTACCTGGCAATATTATTGCTTACAAAATATTAACAATTTAGTAAGCAAATAAAACTTATGATTTAAGTTAATTCTCTAACTAGATAGGAAGATGCATTCAAACTGTTTAAAATTCTTTGTTTTATTTCGCTAGTATACGAACTTGTTGACATCCTTTCGCATGCTATGTTTAATATAATACATATCCGATGAGTGGTTTATGGTTAACGTATAAGTAGGTTTAAACATATTGCAAAAGCGAAAATAGACTTTCTCTGAAAAAAACCCATTATAGATGTACTTAATGAATCGAAAATATTATATTGAATTCAAATCAAAATACAGAATATTACACGGCTTAAGCTCAGAACATAATTAAAGGTGATATGCATTACATATATAAAAATACCATTTGTTGGAGGGAATTGAGAATTTTTTTCAAAGGAAACACTTTTTGATCGTTTGTCATAATTACAGAATATATTTCATCTCCTTTAATGTATATTCCAAAATATAAAAAAAAAATTGTTCTACTTTTAGTGCCACAATGTATTTTGGTATCGAAATTAAAAGTAAATACCACACAAAGTGAAACAGCACAACCTCTCACTTTGAATACAATTTCAACAACAAGAGCAAATTTTCATTCGACATCTACATCGTATTTTGAGATCTCAACTAAAAGACCGAGAATATCAAGGTTAGAAATTTTATACCCACTACTGAAAAGTGCATGAGATAATTTTCTTTTAATTTTAAAAGTTTAAATATCAACAGAAAGTCTCTTCCTCTCTCTCTCTCTGACATGTTAAGAGGTGTCAAATTAATAATAATAAAATAACTACATGTGTAATCTAACGATGCAATGCATGAAAAAATTAAGCTCCTTCAGTATGATTCTTTCTTGAATAGATAACCGGACAGCCATCCTTTAGTCACTTTCTGTATAAATAAGTACTAACATGTACATTTATGTATGTTACTTGCAAAAAATCTATCGTTGTTTCGTGATGTTGCATTAATGTTCTCCTATTTACAGAAATACGGGACAGTCCTCAGCTTGGATATATGCTATTATAATAGTAGTGCTAGGATTATTTGGATATGCAATCTATACCATTTATGCATTCATCAAGTTCTTAATGAAACGTAGAAAACCCCATAAAACAGTAAGTTCTCTCTCTCTTTCTCTTTCTCCCCCTCTCAGCCTGTGTGTGTGAGAGAGAGAGAGGGTGAGGGTGTGTTTGTTAGGGTGTGTGTGTATGTGTGAAAAACATGTAGAGGTATTTATAAAGTGCTTTATATATATTGCTTTATATTTATATATATTTATTTTAATATATATATTTCCAGAAAATGAAACAAGAAACAAGAAAAGAAAATGATGTTGCAGAATACAAAGATTTAGTTTCATGTCATTGTATGGAAGATGTGAATAACCATGACTGTCTTGATGTTCTGGAAAACAATGTGTCTTGAATATTTTCTATGCCAAATTCATTAAAAAATTGGCAATTTTTTTTTTACATGATCTCTTTAATATATTTGTAATGTGACCTCGACTTAAACTTTTTTTATGTTTGACCAAGCTATAATAATAATTATTGTCTAAGTATTAGTTGCATATCTGTAGCTTACTGGTCTGAACAAAAAATACGACCAGGGAGATTCCGTGCCACACATATCAAAAACTGTATATTTATTGTACGCAAAAGCTGCGCTCAGTTTTGGACTTTTTTCTCAAACTTTCTACATCAATTGCAAACACAATTCAACAATGACACTGGCCTATAGTAAAACATAATAGAACAATTTTCCTATTCAAAAAGAGAAAATACATGAACTGTGCTTCTTTCCATGTAGAGGGAAAATATATTCCTTCAGAGATCTATTAAACAATAAACAAAGCGGTTTAGCAAGAGTAGATTTGCTGATTTTAAAATCTTATGATTAATATTGTCATGACCAATGACTTTGTCGGAAGTATAATTACAATATAAATTAATTTTTTGCTCAATAATACATACTCTTCCACTTCCAATGTTACATAAATGATACCCCTCAGGTAATTCTTAACAAATATCATCAACACTTGAAACGTATATAAATTAATTATTGAATTATCTTTTTTCTCTTCATTTGAATAAACAATATTTGTCCGACCGCTATCTGTTATATATTGTAATGATTGAATATCAGAGGTAATTTTGGTTTTAAAAACACCCTTCACTATTTAGCAGTATAATACTAGCATCCGTAAGAATTTATTGTATTTTCATGATATATGAGATCTTAAAACCATGTTTCTGTAAAACACAATCGGTATGTATTTTAGCAAACTTGAAAGTTAACCTTAAAAAAGAAGCGAAGACTCACTCATGTCTCAAACTGTGTCATAAATACAATTACAGCTAAAAATCCAACATTTAGGAAAAGAAAATATGAACTTTACTGTTTTATTTCATATTTTTGTCAAAGTTAATTGCTCACGATATATTTAACAAATTTAATTGTTTGATGTTACTTCCAAGTTACACTATTGGTACATTTGATCAGTTATATTTTGAGTGCCATGTTTGAGGCATTGTTAATTTTGCATCAGGAATCTGGGGAAATCATAAAGATGATAAAATGAATGCTGAAAAATAACATCTTGACTTTTGTATGCAAATATTACGAGTGTAAAGAATAACATGTAATGCAGCTGTTTATGCTGAGTTACGTAGACTTCTCTGTTGTACAAATGACAATGCAAACAATTATAAAGTTATGTATAAGCCATTGATAATTATATTATTATCGGCCGTTCTATTTGTTTGTTAGAAAGTGAACATGGGGATGTGAGACGTTATATATATATATATATATATATATATATATATATATATATATATATATATATATATATATATATATATATATATATATATATATATATATATATATATATATATATATATATATAGATAATCCAATAAAAAGTCTCAGTGGTCGGTATTAAATACTTAAAATAAAAAAGAAAACACGATGCTGAAGTTCATATTCGGTAAAATGCTTTTAATATAAGATTATGTATAAATTCATGAGTAAAAAAATCAATAGTTAGAAAAATTTAATATGAATTGTTATCATGTTTCAACTTCATTATCATTTCTCATCAGATAATTGACAATTTATGGTTATACAAAAAGAGTTTAAATCAGAATCTCCTTGGCCTGGGAGTGGGTAAGATATAAAAGTAAATCGTCCTGATTTTCCGGACGTTATTAGAGCAAATTGTTAATAAAAATTGAAAAGTTGTTCAACTAGTAAAAATTATTGTGAATATACTGCAGATGCGAATGGCACACAGGTCATCTTTTACTCATTTTGGACCGCACCTTGCAGCATAACCTACTTTGCAGAAATCAGTAACATTTTTCAAGTGACAAAGATCAAGGGTATTACCACGTAGTTAATCTTGAGAGGCTTTCTTCTTCATTTTGATGACAATAAATTCTTATCATTTATCATTGAATTTATAACATCGATGAATTCATTTCATGAGCAAATGCACATTTTTTTTTATTTATTTGATTCTTTAAAATTACTTCTTTTGCTTTGAAGGCAGTCTGAAATAAATGTGATCACTTTAACAGCTTTGAATATTTTTAAATTTCCCAGCACAGAGGCTTTTTTTTAAATATGAAAGTACCTTTTAAAAATGCAAAATGTTGTTTGCGTCCGATTTGATTCTTTGCATTAATTTTACTTGTTAGAAATTGTTATAAGAAGATGTATATTACAGTGTATTCGTGAATTGCGAATGTTACGGCGTAAATTACGAATTTTTGACTTCTTATAAATTACTGTTTAAATTAACTTTTCAGAATTTGTGCAAAATGCTATAATAAAATCTTTTTTATTTTTTTATTTTTGGCAATTGCAATATATTCTGTAAAATCTACACAGCCTTAATTCCACCCTGTGCAAAGTCTGAGATGAATAGTATATATGTATCCCTTAATTGACTACTGTTTTATTCATTAATACTTAATCTTTCATTATTTTTTATTCTTTAATATTTGTGCTGCCAAATTGTCAAATTTAGCTTATTTTTGTTTGATAATTGATTTTTTTAAATACTTTTAATAAATCCCTCTATTTTACTCTGTCTTTGTTCCATATATACGTGATTTGTTGGTAAAAGTTAAAGTAAGTTGGAATCAGACCTTCGGTGCTGATGCATCACAAACTCATGCAAAAGCTTATTCCATGCTAAGCCTTCATAAAATTACCTTTGTAACTCATGTTTGTGTCTTTGAGGTTTAAAAAAAATCTGGGTTTAACAATAAAAAAAAAAGCTCACGGCTATTGAAAAAAAATAATTCTAGCTAGGTTTTAAAAATGTTTATCAAGTTAAAATTATCCTCACACCTTTTAGCTATCGAAACTTGGAGATATGATAAAACTAACAAACAAGAGGAAATGTTTTCATGTCATAATTGTGTTGAGGACAAAGATAGTTTTCTACTAGAATGTCCTATCTATAAGGATTATCGAAAGAAAATTTATTAAAAATATTTCTTTTAAAAGCAATCCATGTTTGAATAATTGCAATTGTTCAGTACTGAGAACTAGGTATACGAATATGTGTACATTAGTAAAAATATTTATTATAGCTTGAGTCGACGCTCTTGTATTCCAATAATTGTATTTTCCTTCTCTTAATAATTGTATTTTTTCCTTCTCTTTTATTTTACTACTTTGACCGCGGAACATTAATTGGCAAGATTGGAAATATTCAGCTTACATCATTTGTATCTGTACCAATCAAAACATTCAATGATACACAATGAAATGAGCGGGTACAATTCAACGCAGACAGCCGAGAAGAAATTAGATTGAAATTTTAGTTTGAAATTAATTTTCAATTCACCACAACTACGCTAGAAGGCACATTATTGATCCAGAAGACAAATAATTTCAATATAAGTTACTGTATAGTTTGAAAATAATATATAAATCAGAATCTTATGTCCAGCGTTTCAAAAAAAATATACGAAGGAACTAATGTATTCAAGCTCAAAAGTCCTTGAGATCTATCATATGCAATGAAGGAGTTGAACATCTCCTAATGACCAGACATATCCACCTTTTGCCCTATGTCATGATCGGGAAATAAAGAAAAAATCTGTCGACATTTAGTGTATCAATAATGCCTAACGATAAATATGAAAAAATGTCATTTGCCTGATTTATACAATGTATTTGCTGACAAAGACATGGTATTGACCTGCCTTTTGTCATTATAACCATATTGGAGGCGGGTGGTATCATTAAGTGAGCTCACTGCTCAAAATGCCTCTAGTTTTTGTTTGTTTTTTGTTTGCATCAGTTTAATCCATGGACAATTATAGTTTTCTCTAATTTATTGTATCTTTTTTGTATTATCAGCGTTCACAATTTTCAGGCGGATTCCCCGGTCCAAGAAAAAAAAACGATATATGTATTCTAATGTAAGGAGATATAATAATACTTTTGTTTTTGACCTGTCTTTTTGTCTGCAATTTAAATATCGCCATAACTTTTGAAGTATGAAAGATAGAGACTACATATTTGGTATGCATACTCCACTAATTACGCTCTTTCAAATAATACCAAGGTCAATGATCTTGTAACCTTGACTGTGACCTATATACTAAATATAACCTTAACCTTCGCCATAAATTTTGAGCCATGGAAGGTAGAGACTTCATGTTTGGTATGCTTTCTTCACCAATTAAGCTCTTTCAAATGACCTCAAGGTCAATGACTTTGTTACATTGACTGTGACCTATATGCTAAAATAGTATTTAACTCCCACATTTTGTTTTCACTCATACAATGTATAGAGACGTCACCATATACGGTTGAAGGGCAACACATTTTGATCTTACTCGGCAACCAAGGACATTGTCTAGTGTGGGATCTTTATTGTGCCAACGCCTGCACATGTTTAGGTTATATACAAAGGTCCCGTAATTTTACTTAAAAGTACCGATTGCCTAGCAATGGACCAGTTGCTATTCTTTTTTATCGACTTAGGTCAATCGAGACAGAGATTTGAACTCCCGACATACCAAACATAGAGCGAACTACCGTGGTAGTCAGCACATAATTAGAATTAAATTCACTTTGCAACCCATTATGACCATTGACCACATTCAACCTATTATTATGTAAATTAAAACTACCTTTAATTTTGTAATTTTACATTTGTCATTCTGTAAGGTCTAAAATATTTTATCGTAAGTTTGAAATGAAACTCAACAGCGACAGGGCCGGGTAATCATAGTTTGTCTTTTTTATGAATTGATAAATTAGTAAGTTATAATTTTTTTAATTTTAAATTTCAATTGAAATCAACAAGAAGGAAAACAGAGTGAAAAAGTAAGGTATACATGTATATGAAAAATATGAAAGAGGTTAAAAGAACAGCGTATAAAAATTTCAATACAGTTGCGGACCAGCAACGGTAACAGGTATTGTAGCAAAGTGGTGTGATGTTCTACATATATTCGTGAACTTGAGGCCCGTAAGACGTACGAGGGCTGTTCAATTAAGGAATGTTTTTTTAGTTTTGTGTGAGTTATTGGTGTGTGAATCACACAGACTTGTCACGTAGGCATATTTCATGAAATATCGTGAATCTGTGTGATTCACACACCAATAATTCAGACTAAACTGAAAAACATTCCTTATATTTACAATTTACATGTACGAAAGTAACTAAAATATGCTAAATATTTGAATTTTTTGCTGCCCTATATCGTCGCATTTTTCCTAACGTCGCTGCAGCCTCATTGTGACGTCACGTTAACGCACGTTTCTCCGTGTATATTTCTACGCGTGAGTATACACGAAAATGGTTTTCAAATTAATTTCACAGTTGGCTTAGTAGAAAAACACAGCAAATGTAAATATAATAGTTTATGTGACCACTTTTCATCACATAGTTTCATTGTGAGAAGCTGGAAAGCAAGGGCTATTCGTGACACTGCATTATAAATGAATGGTAAAAAATCTGTAAACTATAGTGAAAATAAAAGCTTCTGAATCAATAAAGCTGCTGTAAAACTTGTTAAAAATCCCCAAAAAATATTCACTGAAATATGTGACATTAATAGCAACAGTGCCTGTTTTATAGACAAATGAGCAGATGAATTTCAATGATAAAAAAATATATAATGGGCATCTAAAAAGGGTACCGTTCTAGCCAACAAAACTTATGTACTGTTTGCCAAATTTCAACAAATAATGTTTGATGATGTATGATTGACTTTAAGACACGTAGAAAATTTGATAGATATCATTTTGGGAGTGTTTTACACTGTATTTATGTAACGTTTGACGGTAAAAAAGCTTAGTACTCAAAGGTCACCATATATTTTCAAAAATAAGACAAAACGACAGCGTGAACGAATGTCTTAACAATTTTTTTTTAAATATAAGTAATTGTAGTTATCCACTTTTGTTTGATATTCAAACAGATGATGGAATTTGAATTTATTGTTTAAAACCTTCAAAACAAAATTTACGATAAGATGCACTTGATAAAAACAGCGAAGGTTTGACTAGAGCAAAGAATTGCAAAAGCACAAAGACACAAAGACAGATTTATAAGCAATTTTCTTAAATATTAGTAGCATTCTTGTTCAAATTAGTAATCGGGGAGACAGTTTAATTTCTGGAAGAGACTAGAAAGCAAAAATTTTGCAAAAAAACGAAAGGTTTAATATAGAAAGGACCCAGAATCAGGAATCCACTTCATTAAATTTTTTCATGACAGTGTCCAAACCCGCACGCACTGAAGAGTAAAGGGGTTTTCGGCATGGACAGAAAGTTATTTTTTTCACATTAAAAACATTCGCTCGATCTTTGACCTTTTGACTTGTTTCTATTTCCAAATTTGAAAAAAACACCTTTTCAGAAAAAAAGGAAAAAAAAAACAAGTCGAGGAAATCATAGGATCTGCCATTTTCCAGTATACTGAGGGTCATACCAAAAATGGGTTCTAAAAACAATCAGAAATTGGATAAAAAATGTTACGGACATGCGTTTTACTTTAAAGAGATTAATAAGTTACATCTTGAAGACTAATTCATTAAGAAGCGTCTTTTGCTTCTTTCCGAGCAATGAGGACATTATTTATTAAACGGCCCTCGTAAATGTACGAAGAATCACCTGTCAACTTTAAAAGTGAATCTGTTGGGTCATTCAGACGAGACAAAAAAAACCTTAAGTGCCGTATCTGTGTAGACGTTTTTATGATAAAGAATTCTTACTGCCAAATGTCCATTTGTACTGAATATATGTCAGAATTTGAGGCCCTCAGCCAATGCAGAGTGTTTATATGAGAGAACAATATTGATATAGGAAGTAAAACAATACACAAACATTAACAGCTTTATTAGTATAAAGATTCAAATTAATTTTACCATAGATCAGTAAACTGGAAACTGACCACTATATTCTCTGCAAGCACTGCTATATGATGGTTATCTAAAATAAAACGTTCAAAAATCCTTGATATAACTCTCTTGTCCGAAGAGACATGCCTTAAAAACTGATAAGGAAATAATGTGAAATTTTAATATGCATAAGATATATTTAATCCTTCCTGTTTATATGTAAAGCTGTCCTCTTAAGAACTTGAGTATAATACATATTGATTCATCAAATTGTAGTACAATATTACGGTCACGCAAAATGGTTTCCTTTTCGTCTAGTTTCATTTCCATAATACAAACATTACCAACGTCAAATATTTGTTACTAAATTTCTTGTCATTTTGCACCGTCTTAACTGTGGCTTCAAGCGCGGATCTTGGGGAGGGGGAGGGAATTTGCTGTTATTAATATCAGTACTAAACCAATAAGTAAAAAGTATGAAAGTTATATATGTAGGCATGAAACATAAGAAGTTAATGACCCCATCCACCAAGTCCACAAAAAAGAAAAAGTTATTTTAAAAAAATGTTGTACACGTACAGGTTATAAATATTCACTGCCAACTTATAAAACGCCAGAAGATAACCAAAAAAGCTCTAAATTTTGACTTTGATTTGGACTGTATGTTTGCTTCAACACTGCATTAATTTTGTGATTTACGTATGATCATGAGGGTAGTTAACAAACATCAATTCTGCATGTTAAACACGTTTTCCAAAATTACAAAGAATCGTTCTGGTCTGGTGAATAACTAAATGGGCCTCGGAGCATAAGGGTTACCGTCAGGTCGTAGCGGAGGAAGAGGCATGCTCATTTCACTTGTTTTATGTATCTCGATGTGGAGATGGTCAATAGTTCTGCCATTTACTGCTTCTTTGTATTGGTTTTGAAATATTTCGCTGTAATCAATTCTATCCACATTTAAGACCACGTTCCGAAGTAGTGGTTTCTCCTCTTCTCCTACTATAGACATTTCACAAGCATCGCAATAAATGTAAAGTGCTTTACGTAAATTGCAGTCAACTCCAAGGTGCAAGTACCCACTACATACAATTTTCTTGGTAGATTGACCTTAAAGTCATATAGCTGGATTTTCTGGATACCATTTCTTGCTATCGGAAGATCTGAGAACCATCAGCAAGGACATCATTAAAGATACTGTAAAATGAAAAACATGTAATGGATATTTAATATATATGTATATGTTTATGTAACCAAAAAGAAATCTTAAAAGAATTCATCAATTTAATGTGAAGTTTATGAGGAATATAAACTCAGGACTTTATATAAGATGTTCTGAGACTCATTAAATAGTTTTTTTTTACATAATGTCTCTGTCCTTGAAATAGTCTTTAAGCTTATCATGAGCAAATGTGTTTTATTAATATTTCAAGTCAATTTGTCAATACATGTACACTACAAATTTCATATACGTACATATGTGTACAAGTATATATTGAAGTATAGAAACAATAATTTACTATTCTGAAAAGTCAACAAGGAACTAATTATATACGGGTTTAAATACGATGAAAATCATATGAATCAGACGACCGCTTGTACTGCTCTAACCTCATTGTAATAAAAAATCCCATTGGTTATCAACAATGAATCATTAATGTAAGTTTGGTAACAGTAGAGTTTAAAGTTATTTTACTTAAAGAAAAATTTCAAGTAATTCAATACTCCGAAAAATGACAGTCGGTTCCAGTCTGTAGTTTGTTTTATTTGATTCATCAATAATATTAAAATATGAGTGACGATTTTATGTTTAATGAAGTTTTTTGGTATTACAGAAGGAATGGATTTACTCCTCTGGATCACTTGTTCTGCGTCAAATCAAGCGTACAGATGTCATATAAATGACAAACTTCCTGTCTCCTAATACCTTGTTATATAATGTTCGAAAATTATGGGATTTTATATGATTAACAAAAAAGTGATGAATAAAATGAAAGTTGTTATGTTGTTTCTTATTATTATAAGGTTAACGCATTTCCACCTTCTTGTGATGTCATAGATTTTGCAAAAATGTTATTTATCTAAATTCATATCTATTAGAGGAAGGATATGGAAATAACGAACAGTATTCAATCTCAACGTTCATTAAACAATACACAAAATAAGAGCAGAGCAAACACGAACCTCCGAAACATCAGAGGTGGGATCAGGTGCCATGGTGGTGTGAGCATCCCCCGCCGACCGGTCACACCCGCCGTGTGCCCGCCGTCATGACCAGGAAACAACGAAAAAATTCGTCGTCAATTCAGTGTATAAACAATGGAACAACAATTGGCATGAAAAACGTCAGTCAGCATTTGACTCAATGATAAATTGTATTTGCTGACAAGGTCATTGTATCGACCATAGAATTTACGAAATGATGATTTTAAACGAGACTTTTGATATTCTTGTTTCATGAACAATAAAAATATCTTTAAATTTTGATGAATGTTTTTCAGTAGGTGTAATTCAAATAATTGTTACCTGGTAAGTTATTTAATAATCTAAAAAATGCATATTTTTTATTTAATCAATAAATTCAATTTTAAAAATGTTCCAAGGGAGTATACGAGGGTTGTCCCAAAATTCCGTAGACAAGCGTTGTTTTGTAGGAAACCTATGTCATACATAAATGAAACTTCGTATATAGATTAAGCCAACACTTTCTAATAAATTTATGGACAAATATGGAATAACTTCACAAATTATTCCAATTTAAAAGACACCTTTCATTGTCTTAAAGCTTGTGTAGGAAGGCGGCGCAATACCCAAAAGTAGCAATTAAAATTTGGTTTATTATATTTAAAATCCTACGGAACGGTATTTGCTACCCTGTATTTTTTTAATGGAAATGAAAATTCTTAATGCTGTTTTATTGACTACATTTCTGCAAATTTTGGTGTTTATCCTTTGATAAGTATAAATTTTATCACGTTTTAGACACATGGGGTTGAAATCCGACTTTTTGAAAAATGGCGGCTGCGTTGGCACAGGTGGCGCACTGGACTATGATCAAGTACTTTGATCCTGAATTTACTCTTACAGAAAAGTAACAGTTAAAAATGTTTGGTAGATTTGAAAATTTTTTCTCGTCCTTAGTATTTAAAATAACTGAAACGGTTTCTCTATGTATATTTGAATAACAGTAACTAAAATAAAAGACAGAGCTAAGAACTGGGCAAGAGTTCCACTGTGCAACCCCATTAGAGAAAACAGACGAAAAGCCCGTAGAAATATAGCGTTTTCAAATTATTATTATTTCATACATCTACATGCATATACTTAATTTACATATTTTAATGTTTAATCATATCATAGTAATTAATATATTCACATTTATAACTATAACCGTTTCGTTTGATTCAAGAATTTGATTCTGGTAGATGAAATATTTTTTACAAAATTTTGAACCGTTGACATTTGTGTTTTTTGACGTTGCAGATTGCTCCGGGTGTTAGAGAACGACATCACTTTAAATGTTTTTACTCGAAAAGTTTTCAAGTAAACATGATAAAACTTCGTAATTTATCTGCCAAGAACACGCTTTATCCACCCTGAAAATTTTATAAAGATCCAATAATTCCTTTAAAAGATCTAAGCCCAGTCTACGACTTTTTGGGACAACCCTAGTATATCTTCATATATTCAGGTATTTATTTTTTGTACAAATATACTGATAAATGCTGATTTTCGTAATTTTTCTATTTTATAAATAAGCAATTGCTTTAGCATAAGGCTTATGTATTTTACTTAGTTTTTACCTAACCTTTATAATACTGTTTACAAAAATAAACAATTTTTTAATGTTGAAATACCCTTCTGTTTAATATTGTCTCACTTCTAATAGCAACCCATACATTTTTCTTCTATTATTATTTGCTTTTAACTAATTATGAAGTAAAAATAAATGCATTTCTTCTATTTTGAACCAATAAAATTGTGAGGATGGAATAGCCTTATTTGATTTATGATGTGTTGCTTTTTTAAAAACTCAACGGATGTTAGAATGATACTCATGAATTGGACCCCTACACAATTTCTTTAAAATAGATCTAGCTGAGTAAATATTGAACTACTTCCTTGCTGGTAAAAATGTGTTAAGTTAATATTTTGGGCAAACTATATGGACGTTTACTTTAAAGGAAATATTAAAGTTTCCTGTTTTGTACTACTGTTAATAGTTGAAAGAGTTTGATATATTTCAGTTTTATTTTGAGCATCAGCTTATAGATTCACAGATATGAGTTCAAATTGGAGTTTAGTCTGTAAGTAAATTTCACTTTATATTTTGAATGTCCCTCAGAGAATTTCTGTTATTTAAAATTTCCATCCATAAAAAGTATCGATAATAAATCTTAATGTCAAATTTAGACGTGGCTTAGTTGTATAGATAATTGAAAAACAGAATACAATGAGATAGTGTTTTTCTAGTTCTTACATGTACGGTACATAAGAAAATGCATTATTGCCCTGAATAACGCAGCGATGTTTATCACATGACAGGCCCTATAAATCGTTTTAAAACTTTTCATACATTTACATTTATGCTTTTAACATATTTTAAATGAATTTTTCATTGAATTTCTACTCGAAAATTTCTCAAAAAGACATTTTTTCTCATGTACAAAAATGCATTATATAATATAAGAAGCTTTACTTACCATCATATTTGAGGGTATTTTCTACTCTGAATAGGAAGAAATAATGGCTCGACCATATTTTCCCCCAATATACATAGCAAAGTTCTTTGGTATGATAGTAAATACGCCCGATCAAGCTTAAGTTATGCAACATATTTCATACATTTCAATGCTCACAAAATTTCTAAACTTAATTAATCATCGTACATTCCATTTTGTGCTCACAACAACCTCTTTTTACTAGTATGAAACATATGGAGCTAACGAAGAGTATTCAATATCAAAAGTCCATAAAAAATACAAAATAGAATCAGAGCAAACACGGATCTCCAAAACATCCTGAAGTGGGATCAGGTGCCATAAAGGAGTGAGCATCCCCTGCTGACCGATAACACCCGCCTATAATAATACTTATCTCTTTCCATTGAAATAGAATTATATTTCTATAACAATTAAAACTTAAAGTAATAATCAGTTACTAAGTAATATCTTTAGTTGGTACTTCAGAAAAGTAGCAGAAAACTGTGCAATAATATTTTATAGGGAATGTTTACAAAACCCGTGCATTAGAGTTTTCAATGAATGCAATGTACGAGAGGTTATCAAAAGTTCATACACTAGCGCCATAAAAATGAAACAGCACATAATATACCATTGAATTTTTTATGATTTTGTAAGAAACTATATTTCTATAATATATTAGTAAAACTATGTTGCTCTTTTGATAAATTATTGAAGTGGTTGTTTGCAATGGTGCAATTTTGTCCAGGTGGCGAAATCTCGAAGATTACGTTTAAAACATGAGTAAAACTGAAAAAAAATCTTAAGAAATGAGCATTTGTCATCCAGAAATCCCTGTATTTCACTCACAAGACATGACACGGCTGTCCTGTACAGTTAACTTTTTTTTCTAGTTTTGCATGCTCTTAAATTTTATGTGAAATATTTTAACAATAAAGGGCTTGTACTAACATCGAAAAGGGGAGGAGGTTGTTTCCAAAAATCTTTAAAGTTTCACTCCTTCAAAAATTGGCATAAACCTATAAATTGTTTAAAAGGGCTAAAGAGAAATGAAATGCATCCAGCTAGTACTTGTTTTTAAATACTGAGAAAAAATAAATATTGAAAGAAATTAGACTGACGGAAAATATACAATTCATGTCGACATGTTAAGGGGATGAAGGATAATTAGTCACATGACTCAATTTAATTCCGTCATAAATAATCTCTGATAAAATATGTACAAAACAAGATTGAAACCACAGTACATGTACATGTATAATTCTGTGACTCTTTGTTCTAGTTCACCATCTTGTGTAAAAATATCTAAAAACCATTCAAACTTTATTGCAAATTTTATCACGTAATAGATTGATCCACTTTTCTGTTTCCCTACACTGCGCATCAACTTGTGTTGACGCCATAGTGGATCTCTTAGTACACTTTAGATTATACACGGTAAATCACGGGTAGTATAATATCATAAAAACGGGTCATGATCAATACATGGTGGGGTATTTTTGAATTAGAAAGCATAAAATATTTTTTACATGGTTGTTGACGGAAATATTTTGTAGGTATGTCTTATTTTGCTTATTTCACAAATGTGTGACATCATAGTTTGGTTTTCCCGTATTGGAGAATGTAAACATGACACGTTTTTCTCATGCTCATGTCTTGTTTAACTATGCCCTGTGCAAAATTGAGATTAGTTTCACCATTCGATAATTTTCACAGTTAATCAATAAAACAAAGAACTTGCATTTCAACGTATATTTTCAAATATTGAATGATAGTATTTTTTTGCAAATTAATTTTAAGGTCAAGATCTAGTAAATAACTTGAGACTAATTTTTTAGTGCTAGATCCATTATGACGTCATAATCAATTTTAACTTTCTTTTTCCCGTACTTTACGGCTTTAATTGAATTATGTAGAAAATATGGTATTTTCATGTCATTCAATATGAAATCATATGAAAAGTAAACCGGATACCTATACTAAATTTGATATTGATTTAAAAAAGAGGCCATGAACATACTAATTACCGTTTTCTGAGAGACTGTAGGCAATCTGGATACATTTCCTTTGCCGAATACGAAAAAAACTCCCATATTCATGACTGGTTTTCTTAATTTTTCATTGAAAATGACAGTTTAAAATACAGTTTTTCGTCTTGTTTACCTACAAATTATGCCCCGAAACACCTTATTTGACCAAGCTAAAGTTGTAAAGCATCAATAAAGGAATTTATTTCTCAAGTTTCATAAATCTGTAGGCACCTTTCATTTACTAGATCTTGACCTTAATGTTGTTTAAGTTGTCTTAAAAAGTACATATTTTTCCGTCTCTAAATGCTGTGTGAAAAAAGAATCTCGCTTTTTGAATTTTTAACCATATTAATACTTCGAAATATTTTGAGAGACACATGTTTGCTGCTACATTTTTTGTCTATCCTGAAAAAAAAATTCAGTATGGACCGAGTAATGGGCCCATAAACATGGAGATTAAAAACTTCACTTAGACACTGTTGGGCATAGTATTTGTCACTCAATATCTCAAAAACAAGTCTAGAAACCTATTGATATATAAGCTTTAGGGTACAGTGTATGTGTGACATACTAAATTAGAAATTTGCAAAATATGAAAAAAAAATGAACGACAGGTATTTTTCAGCTAAAGGTCCTTCTTCCCCTTAACTTAACTTAAGGTAATCTCATCATTAAGTGTATGAATTAGAAGGAACGGGCATTTCGAAACAATGATGCTGTCGGATGTCATGAATCTGTACGGCGACAGCGCCGGGAGATCATATGTTTTTATGCCCCCGTAAACGGAGTTTCGGGTGTATATAGTTTTTGTCGTGTCCTTCTGCCTATCTGTCGAGCTTTCTCTCTGTCTGTTTATTTGTCGGTAAAAACTTCAACCTTGTCCATAACTTTTGATTTGGTGGAGCTTTAACTTTCCTATTTCACATGTGTATTCCTTGTGACAAGACCTTTCTTTGGGTACCATCAAATTTGACCCTGACCTTGGAATTCCTACTCTTAAAAGACAACCTTGATCATAATTCGTGAAGGGTTAGGACTAGAGCTTTCATACTTTACATCTTTAATTCTTGTGACAAGACCTTTCATTTGATATCAAGAGCATTGACCTTTTGATTCTGACCTTGGAGTTCCACCTACTTTTTACAAACTCTAAGTTTTGCCATAACTTTTGAACGGTAAGGACCAGCACTTTTATATTTCCCATATGTAAGCTTTGAGACAAGGCCTTTCTTTAGAAACCAAAAACCTTGACCCTTTGATCTTGTCCACGGAGTTTGTCCTACCATTACAAACGTTAACCTTGGTCATAACCCTTGAACAGATGATGCTAGCTAGGGTTCTGTATCTCAAATTTGTATTTCTTGTAAAAAGGCCTTATTTAGGTACCAGCATATTTAATCTGCATTTGAAATATAGCTTAATCTTTGCTATGTTGCTATTCGGGGGCATCAGTGTTTCATAAACACATTTTATTTTTCATCTAATGATAATTTTGCAATTTATCAACGTATTAAGATAAAATTATGAATACATTTTTAACTTTTATTGTTTTATGTTCCTTAAAATTTTGTAAGCACAGACTAGATAGTATAAAGTTTATGGCATCAGTCTACATGTGTACGAACATTTGATAACCGCTCATACAGGATTAATTATTATATAAATATTGCATGTAGTTGAGTGTAACATTGAAGATTTTCACCACAAGAAAACCACTGTCAACCGAGGCGCAGCCGAGGTTGACAATTGTTTTCGAGGGGCGTAAATTTTCAATGTTACACTCAACTACATACTATATTTATTATATTATACTGAATGTTTTAAACAAATGCATATAACAGTGAACCGTGCGCGCATAAACTCTGCGCAGTCGCTATTTTTTGGAATACCACCCGTCGTCAAGCAATGTTGACTGTTGCTACGCTGGTGGGCGTGGCTTCATTATTAAGCGGTTAATAGTGTTTTTAACAAATGTTTCTCGACCAATCAGATTCAACTAATTTATATAAATGTATAATATAATTATTTATCGTAATGTGTTACCTCACATTTCAGTTTTCCTTCTTCGTGTGATATATATTTAGACTGTACAAGGTAATGATTATTTCCTTTTATCTCCAAACTTCTTCACGCTCAAAATAAGGTTATATCTATTCTCCTCTGTTCATGATTTATAATTTTAAACGCAATTTGTTTTAGAAATCTTAATTTAAATGTTTATGATTTCCAGGGCAGTCTGCTATCTGGACGTACTTTCTTTTTATTACTCATCAGAAGCCTGTGGATTCGATTTAAATTCTTTTAAAAGTACTTTTTACGGTATTTGTTTTAAATAGTAATTGTTCAAACATGTTTTTTAATGTTTTTTTTTTCTTTTTCACTGATCAACTACCAAAGTTAAATAAATGATAAATTAATTTAATGCCGTAATAATTATCAACGGTAATTTTTTTTAAATCTCAGATAACAAACGTATAAAAATCAAAATACAAGTATACATGTATGTCTTAGACTAGCAGTATATAAGATGGAATGATTTTTTTGAAAATTAATGTATTTTTATTTACAGAGAACAATGACTTGTGTAACATTAATTGTTCCGTGACTTTCTTGGGTTCTGGTGAAAAAATAAGTGACAAGTATAAAATCGAGGAAATTGAAGTAATATTCTCCCAAACATTGAAATTCACGATGTCCAAGCCATGTCCTGACTATGAAAATACTGAACTATACATAACAATGGATTGTGAAAAGAAGACATATAAAGGTAGGTGAATATAAGGGTTATACCATTTTTACAGCAGTTAATAAAAAATTACCTGTATGCTTGTACAATTAATAAATATTTCCTACAAACATATAATGTACATGTATTGAATTTTTTTTATATAATTTATCATGAGCATCAAGTGTTTCCTATTCTTTTCATTATTCAGAAAATATAGTAATGATCAGTACATGTACGTTTATAAAAATATGATAATATGAACCTGTTTATGAAACAGAGTGTCTGGTACGTTTTTGTCGTTATAACACTGACTCTTTAAAGCTCAACGCACTTTTTACACTCACATGGTTTTTCGCACAAATAAAGGTCACTTTGATATAATGCAAAATTGTGTAACCTGACAACAAAATATATTTAAAGAGCGATTTAAAACTTAAATTTGATCTTATTCTATTACTTTAAATATAAATTTGAACATTTCAACTAAATAATATCAAAGAAAGCTCGTTTAATTGTTTTGTGAATACCTGTGGTAGAATCATATAAATGAAACACCATACAATTTATAAACGCATTCCCTTTCAAAACACCGAGTTTTAAAACTTAAGATAATGATTTTAGAGAATATGCACCTTTGATATGATATATCTAATAATATAAGGATTATGTCTCGCTCTGAAGCTCGATAATATTAAGTTTTATTGCAAGAAAAATGTTACAGTTGTTGTATATGGAACGCCGGGACTGTCTTATATGAGGATTAAACATTATATGCAGTGTTTCCTTCATTATATGCGGTACAATCTTTATTATATGAAGTAGGTTTTACTTTATATCCTGTACAACCTCCATTATATGCAGTACTTCTCTCATTATATGATGTAGATATGTCATTATATTATGTACATCTATCATTATATGAAGTGCTTTTAACATTATATGCGGTAGTTCTAACATTATATGCGGTAGTTCTAACATTATATGCGGTAGTTTTAGCATTATATGCGGTAGTTCTAACATTATATGCAGTAAACACAACAATATATTATGTACTTCTCACTTTATATACAGTACATTCATCATTATATGTAGTATTTCTGTTATTATGATGATGCTGATCGTAAAATATTATGTCCGGTCCAGTTGGCATTCCGTGCGGTAGATTTTGCATTTCGTTATGATGTAGACACAGTATTATATATATGCGGTGCTTTCTTCTTTATGATGATGATCTTTCGGAAGCTACCATTCGGAACTCTCTGTTCAACGTTCTTCTTTCTATCAACTGTTGAATTCAGTACAAGAAAAATACATGCGCGTATTATTTGTGTCTCTGATTAAAGCAGTGAATAACAAATGCTACATGAACTGATTAAATTGTTTTAAAAGATTTTAAGTAGGGTAATAGAATAAAATAAAATTCCATCTATTTTATGGTATGTAGTAAAAAGAGAGAGAGAGGGGAGGTAATGAATATGATATAAATATTTTAAGAGTGGAAAAAATTGAGACATTTTTCTATCTTTCTTGTAAACAATATGACATTCAAAAAGATTCATTTCATACGTAGGAAAATCAATGTCACAATGGATAATGAAAAAAAATAACTGATGTCTTCGAGTACGCAGGTCTTTAACAGCGCTTTATAGAAAACATTAATATGTCTTTTCCTGATACATATCATTTATATAGTACAGTTAATATCAGCCATTTTTTATATGTCATAGTTTAATAATTAAAACAATGGAATGATAAAAATATTTCAATAATAAGCGCATCTCTCTCTCTCTCTCTCTCTCTCTCTCTCTCTCTCTCTCTCTCTCATTGTAAACGACTGAAGTATTGACATGACGTTGAAATTCCTTTAATTAATGTAGGGAAAAATCTAGTTAATAAGTCAACGAAATCTAAACAAGCTTGAGGGGGTGGGGATAGGGTGGGGTCAGAACCCCCCCCCCCCTGGACTTTGCAAATACTAAAGCAAGGAAAAGGTAACCTAGGACCCCCCTCGGAAAACGCAGACCCACCCACCCACCCTGGTAACGCGAATTTGTGTTAAATTGGTATGAAAAGTCAGAGGTTCGAAACACCAGAAGTCATTGACCCCTCCCCCCTCCCTAAGTAATAGGTATTTAAAATTTGGGCGATTGTACGTTGTTTGTTTTTTGTTTTTTGTTTTTTTTACTTTTTTAACTTTATCTTTTTTTTTTTTTTTGCTTGTCAAGAAATTCCTGGGTTGGATTTTATTTTTTGGACTGGGGTAACCCCCCCCCCCCAAGAAAAATTCTGGATCCGCGACTGAACTAAATAGTGAATTTTGTACACTTTTCAAAAATACATGTATAACTTTAGTTATGAAATTCTTAATTCAGCAGATGTTAAATATACAAGAAATATTTGTAACTTCATACATGTTGCATTTAATTAATATAAGTGTATGGCCTTTTTAGTGAAGAACTAAGGCGCTTTTCTTCATTTGATTTATTGTTGAATAGTAAATGTATGTAGTAGTAAGAAACTGAAAAATAAACAACACAGTTATAAGTACAATGTTACAAAAACAACAAGTAAAACAGCACAATAAATGCAACTCAGGCAGACTAGTACATATCATTATGTGTTTCATTCTATAAATGACTCAATAAAAATATCTCTCTTAATACAAACTTGATTCTTATGAAATTTTGTAAATAAACAACTTGCTAAACTTAATATGTAATGAGATTTAATGTTTTGACTAGATAATTCGAGTTGACAATACTTATAATCTGTCGTACATGAATTATTCGACTGAGTACGTGACATACAAAGACCATGTGCGCCCTAACCTTGACAGGTAACAGGTCCCTTCGCCCGATCTACTTGTTCGCCGGAGTCCGTTCGCGCAGGGTCCGTTCGCCCAAGAATTTCTTCGCCCAAAATCTTGTTCGCCCTATTAAAGTTTCGCCCAATACTTATATATTATATTATATATTAACTTAATTTGACTTATTTGAAATAAAGATTAACATACATGTAATTTTTTTTCCTTTACGAACTTGGATTATTTTTTCTGAAACCAGGAACAATGTTTATTTAGTCTTAATTAATTTTTCATTTGATTCTAATGCATTTATTAATGATTTGGTGTTATATTAATTAGATGACTAATCTCAATGTTAATTGGGGGGATACACCCGTGTTGTTTTTACGAATTGCGCTATGTTTTGAAAACAATTAAGGGACTGCGCTATGTTTTGAAAACAATTAAGGGACTGAGACGTTAATAGATCCCTTATAGAACTGAGCAGCAGATCCTGAAGGTTTTACCTTTGAAGAATCTCCCTTTGATCTCAAAAAAAGATTTATAAGAAGATGGAAAATGAAAATTCAACATTCAACTGTCAACCATGGCAGAGGTCAACCCCCCGTGCCTGTCCTGTGGGAGAGAAGTACGTCCGCGACAGCATGCCATCAGCTGTGATGCATGTGAAGGTTGGCAGCATCGCCTGTGCAACACTGGTAAGAATTACATTTATTTTACAACAACTTTAATAAATGAAATTATTTAATAGTTCTAGTTTAGAGGAATCTAGCAAAAATTGTGATATAGAAATAAATAAATAAACAAATATTTTTCTTTTACCTTTTTGTAATTAGCATACACATTTCTTTTGTATATATTGATTTTAACTGAATAAAAATAAATAAATTAAAATAAATAATTAATCAAATTCCATGCAATCAAATCAAATAAAAAAAGGAGAAAGAATAATGCAGATTTCATTGTTTATTATTTACCAATGAAGGATATACTTGTATTAATATTTAATTAATTTATTTTTTCATGAATATATATGTGGAATATTAATTTTTTTTGTTACTAAACTTGAGAAAATTTGGGATGCAAGTCATATATGTAGTCAACAAATATAGTATATAAAATGATATGTCAAATTGAGTAAAAATAAATAATAAATTACCAAAAATTCAATTTCTCAAAATCTACAGAGTAATTTTGTATGTGAAAAATACTCCAAAAATATTAATAAAATTAACATAACATTGTCGACAACAAATTTAAAATATTTAAGAAACCTTGTATTTTTATTTTTAAAATAAACGACACCATATCTCCTTCATAAGTGAAATGCTACCATACGTACCTTCCCTTTTTTTTTTCTTTTCATTGTATGTTTATTGTCATACTTTGCACATATGGTATACTGTATCATTTATGCTATTGTATCATAATCATGATAAAAATATTGATAATTTTAATTACAAATATGATGACTATTTTATATATTGTACCTGGTGTATCATACTGATGTACTGATGCTGGTTTTGGTGTGAGTCCAATAAATGGACTTGCTTGCTGATTATTAAACAGAGCATTTAATTAAATGTGATGAAATAATATTATTCAGCATAGTCTTAGTACATTTATAATTTCAATTTTCACTTGGTTCATAAGTTGAGGCAATTGCTATCATGTGTAATTTAAATACATATTGTAAAATATGAATATATTGAGGAAACTTTAATTTTGTTGGCAAATTCATAGATGATAACATGATATTGTAATATTAGTCTTTTACACATACATGTCATAGATATGCCTGGATATTGTTGTTAAGGATGAAAAATATCAAAGTCATAGTTTTTTTGTGTATTTACATCTTATCTAGCTTCTATTGAACAGGGCATGTAAATATATAAATGATAAAATGATATAGTAATATTATTAGTATATGTACATTTCATTTGAGTCAGTATCTGTAATTGTAATTGGAATATGGATAATTAACAGAGTAGATAAATCAAAGAGTGGTAAGCAATTCTAGTATATTTGTTTCGAACAAAAAAAATGCAAACTTTAAAATTTTCCAGGGATATCACTACAACGGTACAACGATGTAAAACATGGTAGGGAGGAGCTCCACTGGTTCTGTGGACCATGTGAGGCGAGGTATTGGCCAGCCGACCCACCAGCTGATGTTGACCCTCCAGTCCAGCCAGCCGACCCACCAGCTGATGTTGACCCTCCAGTCCAGCCAGCCGACCCACCAGCTGATGTTGACCCTCCAGTCCAGCCAGCCGACCCACCAGCTGATGTTGACCCTCCAGTCCAGCCAGCTGACCCACCAGCTGATGTTGACCCTCCAGTCCAGCCAGCCGACCCACTTGATGGATCCTTTGATGTTGGTCATCGGCGGGCATCCATCCACCCAGAACCCATGGACACGTAAGATTCTTCTTTCAAATTAGTAATTTTTATTCCATGATTTAAGGTCTCATACTATTATATGATTAATGTTAAGTTCCAAGGTTGAGTCAATTATAAAAAAAAAGAAAGGAGAGATTGTGTGTAAATGAAAAGAAGGTCAAGCTTTATCATAATTAAAAATTATACATTCATCAACAAACAATCAAATATGCATAATTTTTTAGGTCCCTGAATGCAGAGCCTGATTTGCCAGACGACATCCTACCAGACGATGGTGTTATCCACTACAAAGTCCTCGAGAAAGGCAGCAAACGTGGTGGTCGGCTGTTGGTTGCCAGCAATGGGTTTACTTTTGGAGTAAAGGTATTGAATTGTGAAACTTTTATAAGTAAATTAAAACAATACTTTATACCATTACTTATAAGTTAATTATACTGTAACAGGAAAGGAGAAAATGCATGGCTGGACCGGGAATCGAACCCGGGACCCCTGTATCTCTAGTCAGGTGCTCTACCAACTGAGCTATCCAGGCCGATATCCACGGCCCTAACCATTACATTCCTCCCTCCTTAAAGGTCTTTGGCCCTCCAAAGACCCCAACCCAGGCTCATCCTGGTCACGGCACCAAATCTGTAACAGGAAAGGAGAAAATGCATGGCTGGACCGGGAATCGAACCCGGGACCCCTGTATCTCTAGTCAGGTGCTCTACCAACTGAGCTATCCAGGCCGATATCCACGGCCCTAACCATTACAATACCAATACTTTCATACATAAATATTCAAAAATCAAATCAATATTTAACTATCTAGGACCCATTAATAAATGGCATATAATTCAATGAAATGTATATCATTAATTTTATGATTGTTTTCATTCAGCATGTCAACAAGTCATCAACTCTCTGGACATGCAGCGTCAGATCATCAAAAGTCAGATGTCATGCCACAGTTAGCCAGAAAGGGGACCAGTTCAGGGCCGGAGTTCATCCCCACTGCCACCCAGCAGATCCCAAACTGCCCATCTACAAAGAAGTAGCTGCAAAGGTATTTTTTGTCTATTCATTTAAAAATTAACAAAATGTCAAAGAATTACAAAGAAATATTTTTTGTTATTCATTTTTTAATATTTATTGTGCTTCATTTACAAAGTGTTCATTAGGCTATATAAAATTGAAATCTTGGTTCTCAGGCCCGCGCGCATCCGTTTTGAGGTAGCCGCATTGCCGATTTTATTGTATTTTTGATAAAATAAAAAGTTGGTATTGCGGAGACCAATCCGGGAACAAGATATTAAGGGAAAAAAAATTCCGACCTCATTTGTTTCGTAGTTTAGTATTCAAATACCACTTCCGGTAGCCATTTACAATGAGATTTTGGCTACTTCGTTTGAAAATACATTCGAGGACATTACCTACGATGTTTACACGCTGTTAACCAATGGATAAAGAAAAAATTTTGACCAGAAATGGAAAGTATATCTGTGATTAAAAAAATTATCTTTATGTTAAAGAAAATTCGGAAATTAAAATTAAAAAAAATACCTTCCTCATCTACTTCATTGCCAATAAAATGAAAAATAAAATGCCGCCCTCCCGCATCTGTTTTGGAGAAAATTGGCCTGAGAACCAGGGAATTAAATTTAGATAGCCTTACATTATACAATTTTTACATATTTACTGTGCTTATTATTTACAATATTTATTGTGCTCATTTCAAAAGTATTAAATACATTATTAATTTTGCACAGGTGAAGGAGCAGATCCGTAACCAGCCGCACTCTACAGCCATGGGTGTTGTGTCTGATGTTGTGACCAGCACCATCCCAGATGAACATCGCTTCCTTGCGCCTAAGCAGAGCCTCCTGAAAAGAACTGCCAACAAGTTCCGATCTGCAAACACCCCACAAGAACCATCTGACCTGGACTTTGAGGTAATCTAGGAAAAAATAGTAGACTTATTAATATATCTATTATGTGGTTTACATAATGCTTCATAATTGGACATAACTTTATAATTTATAACAAAAATTTGAAAGATATAGTTTGTTTGAAATGAAGATCCGTCATCTCAATATTCCTCATTGAATTGATTTATTAGATATTGTATTTTTTATTACATATTTTTTTAACTTTCAGTTGGATGTAGACTTCCTGAGATGCGATGATTTCCTACTAGCAGACCTCAGAGTTGGTGCCCATAGACATCTGGTTTTCTCCACGCCATTCCAGAGGAACCTCCTGAAACATGCCAAACGCTGGTTTATGGATGGCACATTTAAGGTATGGATTATCAAATATCTTGTATACATAATATATATATATATTAAAATCAAAAGTTACCAAGAATAACTATGATTAAATGATGAAGATATATTTCTATATATATAATTTAATTTAAGGAAATATTTGAGTCAAAATATTGAATTATTCATTACTTTGTTTCTTTTACAGGTTTAGTTAAGTAAAAATATTGAATCATTTATAACTATGTTTCTTTTATAGGTTGTCCGAGATCCTTTCAAGGCATCTGGGCAGTTACTCAGCATCCACGCCTTCATTGTGCAAGATGGACAGCGGAAGTAGCTTCCCCTAGCGTTTGCTCTCATGTCCCATAAGACGGAGGAAGACTACGTTGCAGTATTACAGGCCATTGTGGATGCCATCCAGGAGACGAGTGTTGAAGAGTTCATGGTGGATTTTGAAGTTGGTAGGTCAATTCATTATTTATATTGAGGATTGTTTTAATATTTTATATAAATTGGTTTAATGAGGAAAAATATTTGGTAACATGTTTGTTAAGATAAGAAATTTTGTATGATTATTTGTATGATTATAAATTATAAATGTACTTTTAGTATCACAGTTATATTTATTATATTTATTTCTAATTCAGGTGCCTGGTTAGCCATCCGCCGTGTCTTTCCTGCAGTTGCTATCAAGGGGTGTGTGTTCCACTGGACCCAAGCAGTCTGGAGGCATGTGCAGTCCTGTGGTTTGGTGAGGGCGTACAGGGAGCAGGAAGCAGTCCACAAGTACATCCGCCAACTACTTGCGCTACCCTTTCTACCTGCCCAGCACATCATTGCCACCTTCCCGCACCTTAGAGACAGAGCCAACACACCCCAACTAGAGGACCTTGTCAACTACATCGATCGTCAGTGGTTCCATCACCGGGTGTTCCGGGTGCAGGACTGGTCCATTTTTCAACGCACCATCCGGACCAATAACGACGTCGAAGGTAACTTTTTTATTAATTTATGATTTTTATAATTTATAATTTATAATTTATAATTTTTGATAATGTATGAAAATGTATTGCAGCAATTAAACAGAAATGAAAAAGAAAATGAAATAATAAATATATAAAAGTAATTAAAATTTAAAATTGAACATTTCATTTATATCGCTTTTTTTTCCAGGATGGTTGTGAATGAACTGCAACTGTTGTGTACTGTGTTATTAACTGTTTTATAACTGCTTTATAAGTAGTGCTTAATGTTAAATATAGTAGTGCTTCAGAAAATGTTAATTTGTAGTGCTTGTTCATATTTGTGATGTTCATATTTATTTGTAGTGCTTGTTCATATTTATGATTTTCATATTTATGATGAGAAATAAAATAAATGGCATTAAAAACTTTATAGCTTGTTTTTCTTTGCATAATAAAACATCCATAATGAAATGAGGAATATGAACTGAGAAATGAAGATTTAGTATAGTAATATTGATTAAAGTATAGTACCTGTATGGATTAGAGATATATGATAAATCCTCATGGTTTATAATTAAGTTCGTTTATTTCTGGAGGGCTTGCACTAATGAAAGAGCATAGGTGAAGGGAGATAATCAAAGATATATAATATAGAAATGAGTAATGATAAAGTTGCTTTGATAAAGGAATAGTGCATTTATTTTAACTTGTAAATAATAAAAAATACTCAGAAAACTCATAAAGTTTATCTTATACTTATACAAATTATACATACCATTCTGGCAACATTTCCAAACAGGCCTGTCAAGTCTTTGATAGAGCGTGTATTTAGTATGACCCGATGTGACATATGCACAATCAGTCAGTATTATTTCGAATGTACCAAAAATGTAAAAAAAAAATCATTTTATGATATTCTACATCAAATCTGGGCGAACGGACCCTGTGCGAACGAAAAATTGGGCGAACGAACTCTGGGCGAACAAAAAATCGGGCGAACGGGGTATCGGGCGAACAATTTTTTGGGCGAACGAACATGGAACCACCTTGACATTAGCTACCGTTTCTAAATTTAGACAAAAGTACAGAATCATGTTTCATAAAATTCTACACATACTACAAATGCATACATCTTCATCTTGCACAAGGTTTATAATAAATCACTAAGACACATAATAAACAAGAAAAACTTACTCTATGCCGGACTAAAACAGCCAAACATGACATAAGGCTTGCAGATTTGATGAGGGCGCCATGCCGTACACAAAACACAAACGGAAATAGTATGTAAAAAACAAACAGATAACGGATTCAATCCGGAAAGCTAACAAAGGGAAACAACTCATTTTCATGTAACACTACAATAAGAAAATCCATGTGACTAAATTATTATATCTGTTCACTTGCGCCACATGTGGTTTTTGTCAAATTTTAACTAAATAAATGAAAAAATAATCTAAAATCATGAATCATATCTAAGAACGAAAAAGGTAAAACTTTCTAAATATAACAATGGGGATTCCGAAGGGTAGCTTCCGAAAGATCATCATCATAAAGAAGAAAGCACCGCATATAATACTGCGTCTACATCATAACGAAATGCAAAATCTACCGCACGGAATGCTAACTGGACCGGACATAATATTTAACGATCAGCATCATCATTATAACAGAAATACTACACAAAATGATAAATGTACTGTATATAATGTGAGAAGTACATAATATATTGTTGTGTTTACTGCATATAATGTTAGAACTACCGCATATAATGTTTGAACTACCGCATATAATAATAGAACTACCGCATATAATGTTAAAAGCACTTCATATAATGATAGATGTACATAATATAATGACATATCTACATCATATAATGAGAGAAGTACTGCATATAATGGAGGTTGTACACGATATAAAGTAAAAACTACTTCATATAATAAAAATAGTACCGCATATAATGAAGGAAACACTGCATATAATATTAAATCCTCATATAAGACAGTCCCAGCGTTCCATAGTTGTGCCTGCATGAATATTTTATAGTCAATTTCTCTACAGAGAACTTGAATGATACTTTGTATGGCGATTGTCCGTAGTTATGCTAATTAATTACGAGATACTGAACTTTAAGAGTGTCCTTAGAATTATCAAATCTGTTTTTATTCTCTTGTGAATTATTACCGTTTACTTATTTTATTGGATGCTTACTGGAAATGGCTTTTAGACACTAATTGTAGAACGGATATGGTATGAAATACGGATCTCCGGATAAGTTGCTACCTACACCGACATACCTGTCCACTTTCTATACAGAACTTTATAAATAAGACCTCTGGATTAGACTAAAAATTATATTATAATATATTTAAGAAATAAAGTCCGCGTTTTCGTGAATGTTGCAGAATAACCTCCGAGGTCGAGAAATGTTGTTTTAAAGATAAAATACGAGGCGTTAGCCGAGGCTTTTATATTTCAAACAACATTTCGAGACCGAGGAGGTTATTCTGCATCATTCACGAAAACGCGGACTTTATTTCTATTCTACCAAGGGCGATAAATACGGCTGATTGTTTCCTCTATAGAGAAACGAATTAGGTCACCATGTCTCGATTACGCTGTTCTATTTAACACCAGAGAGAAATTTTGTTGACTTACCTATATATGGAATGCAGACGATTTGAGCTTTCGTTGCATTAAAAATAGTCTTGTTTAATTACAAATTTGTTCGTTATATATATTGATCAGTTAAAATGAATATACAAAAACAAAATCATGTTCTTGTTTTACTGCTAAAATCACGTTGTTTAATGTGTAGGGAGGTCCGTGGAATAGCCCCGCTTAGCTATAAAAATCGACATTCATCAGCAACTTGATGCAATTTACAGTGTTTTTACTGCAAAAGACGACACATCGATGCGGTCTAAACAAGTATTTCATTCTACAGCCAAACATGCATTTGAATTGTTCAGATTTGATACGTGTTTCTGATCTGATAATTTTTTGATGACGTTCGTGATTTATTGGAGAATAATGTCCGGCGGCTTCCTTTGAAGTTTTCAATAACCGTGGTAGAATATATTATAATTAACGAGTTTTATAGATGTTTTATTAGTTAATAAAGTAGTTCAAGTACATTGATTAAAGTGTTGTTCTTGAAGTTCTACATTTCACATATGACGTAGTCACTGCAGCACTGCGTAACGGTATAAAAGCAGCAAACTCCTAGCGGCGTTGTCAGATCTTCTCTAGAAAAATAGTGATAGGGCAGAGAAGTCGGTGCAAGTCGGTGCCAGGAAAGAATAAGGTAAATTAATATTTTAGACAGGTTAGAAAATTAGTTTTGAAATTTCTTAGTCTATTTAGGAATTGTAGCAAAATATGAATTCTTTAGACAATAGTTATAGTAGAATTTTATTGTCTTTAAAGTATTTAGACATTGACTACTCGGTGCGAGATCTCAACCAAAGTTTGTTCTTAAATTATTATAATTCATTTTAGTATTATTGACTGTGTAAACTTGTGATTATGAATTAAGAATAATCAATTCCATTTTATTGAGATTTCATTTAGTTAAAGTTTATTTTTGGCACCGACGACACCGAGCACCGGGGCACCGTGCACTTGGTCGCACCGAGTAGTACCGAGCACAGATTAGTATATGTTTGACTTTTCTAAGTTGCATAGACTATAATTAACAATGGTTGGCTTTAGTACAAGAACTCTCCTATCTACGCATGATATGCTACCATAGGAAGGGGGTGGACTTTTTGTTATTAAGAAGTAGATTGTGGATTTTAGATATAGTTCTGATTGTGTCAAGAGTCCCTGATTGTGCCTGTATAGTTATCCATAGTAGCAGCAATGGAAAGCACTGAACATCTTGTAGCTCCGGAAACAAAGAAGTACAGAACACCTAGTAGCACCGGAAACCTTGTAAGCTTGTAGCACCGAGAACCGAGTAGCCATGAACACCGATCCGAGGAACCCCGAGTAGCACCGAACAACGAGGAGCCCCGAGCAGCACCGAGCTCCGTGGAAGTTCTGCCGAATATTCTATTAAAGAGACTTTTTGAAAATATCTATAAAAATATATTTATTGTCTTTGATGCTGTTGATGCTATAATAAACACATGTATTAATTGTTTTTATACACTTCTTTTCTTTATCAAATCTAGGTACCTTGGAATCCAATTATTGTAACGTGCCTCATAGGTACCAGGTGGAAATAATATTACACGTTACTATTGGTGACAGCAAATCAATTTATTGATAATAAAATCAATATTCATTAAACTCGAAACGTTACACAGTGTACCTTAATTTGTGCGAAAAACCATGTGATTTAAAAAAAATTGCGTTTGCATAAGCTATATTCTGTAATAATACACATGTACTGCCATTCATTCTCTACTCTTGTACACGTTTTCATTGGTTCATTGTCGCCCGCGTGGCGCACTGGTTAGAGCGTCTGCTCTAGAGTCGCCAAGTAAGGAGTCAATCCTTACGTCGCGGGTTCGAATCCCACTGTTGTACGTGGAGACCGGTTCTTCAGATGAGACCGTATAAACCGAGGCCCCGTGTCGCAGTAGGTGCTGGCACGAAAAAAGATCCCTCACTGCTCAAAGGCCCTGACTGCCGAGTATAGGACAGAATTTGTAGCCCTCCACTGGCAAGTGATGGCGTCTCCATATGAGTGAAAAATTCTCGAGAGGGACGTTAAACAACATATAATCAATCAATCATTAGTTCATTAATTTGAAATAAATCAGATTTGAAGTATATTTTTAATAAGAAGTAAATATGTAGCCAGTTCACAATGGAAGTTATATCTTTAGAAAAAAAATCTAATGTCTACACAGTCTGAAATCAAGCTAAGTAATGTCTTTGTATCATGTCCAGAATTTGGATTTAAATGTCTTGACAAAAGGGATCATAAAAGAAAGTTGGATTCTATTCAGATAGCTTATTACAGGTGTATAAATAGTACAGCGGGTGGATCTTCATATAAGTTTTACTTATTGTTTATTTTATTTCAAGTAATTTGTTTTAATTTATTTAATTATTTTGTCTTTTAAATTATTTTATTGAATCATAATATTTCATTTTAAAGTATCCATCTTGGACTGAATCAAAAATTCATACACGCATTTAAATTAAAATCAGTTCTAACATATTCATAAATGTATAATTTATGAATTACACATTTTAATATCATAATAATATTTTTTTTTTGTAAAAAACATAAATCAACTTTCATGTATACATTAATGTATTAACATGTAATATCTTTTAAATTTCTTTCGATATTTTTTTTTTAATTTAAACGTAACAATAAGGTATATTTTACTTATTAAGAAAGACGAATTGGGGAGTCCTGTTCTGACTCATCACAGTGTAAACAAGGAACCCCTCATTCGTCCTGTAATGCAACAAGTGGAGTCTGTGAATGTGAAGAAGGCTACATAATGATGTACAATATGTGTTTTCAGGGTAATCTGGATGATTTTATTTCGTATATTTAAATTAGAACATATATTAAATTACTTTAAAATTGAAAAATAAAATGAGGGCATGCAGTTGCGCTTTAATCTAATTTTAGATAAACACGTGTGTGTTACTCTTCTATTCAACAAACTTTTATTATTTATTTGTCACAGGTAACCTTTCATTAGAAGATATCTGTGAAATAAATGAGCAACGCAGGAAAATATGTTCCCGTACAATGGTGCCAGAAGTGAGTTCCTCTATCAAAAACGGTAAATCTCTTGGCGAATTATCCCATTTGAATCTTTTATTTTGGTACTTTACACGTGGTTGTTGATGAAGGTACAGTAACCATGCTCGAAGGTCAAATTGAACATTATATAAACAAAATTGAATCAGGTGCCATGGGAGAGTGAGCATCAGTTACATAAGTGGGAACATAAGTTTATGTTTTCGACCACTGTTCTTTATTTGCATCTTGTCATTGAATATTAATCCTATATTCTAATTAACTACAAACGTTATTACATGTATCCTTCAGAATTGTACAATTAATCCGATTAGTTTAGAGCATGTCTCAAGAGGTGAGTTAATTCGTGATGTCTCCCTCACGCGCAGGGTAACAACTGTTGTCGTCATTTTAATTAAAATTCAGATGTCGAAGCGAGATAACTATTATTAGTACTGTAATAAACATGTACAACTGCTACATATACGGGATAGGTGTTGACATATTTTGAAAGTCTCCCTCCGAAACAGTTTATAATTGTATATTATTTACAATAACACTTATCTAAATTTTAGAGAAAAACAATGAGGACATCAGCTTATTATTTGGAATTGGAATAGGAGGAATTACTTTTGGTGTTCTTGCATGTGGAATGCTATACCTTATTCTTCTTTGGTGTAAGAAAAAGGCAGTCCATAACAGGTACCTCACTTTGTCTAGTAAGGTTATTTGTAATTCGTTCAAATAAACACAAGAAAATTGCATTGTGTCTTTCTGATAAGGTCTCATGTGCAGTATTCTGAAAAAAAAATTTACACAGCTATACTATTAGATTATGTTTTACTGTATTCTTCATTTAGACAAGCGTATGAAGACTCTAGAAATACTGGTGAAAACACTAAAGAAAAAGGAAAACACACGTTTAAGGTTTGTATAAAATTCAAATTATTGCTTGCAATAGTGTAAGATACTGAACACCTCTATTCCTGATTGACGTGTTTTGATGATTTAAGGAGATAAATATTTTATATATGATATAGGTACCCGGCGCAGTATCCTTTGATAACCTATCCTGCGACCAGGAAAATATTATTCAAAGCGAAATTTATAACCATCTTAATGAAGACAACTGTGTGCCAAATATTGCATCAGACTACGACCATGCATGCTTTGATAATCAGGAAATAGATACGTACAATCAGCTGGGATCATACAACACAAAGAACATTATAGTTACATCTGAATATGCTGAAAGTAATTGATTTTCACTATCTATCACATGCATCCAAAAACTACAAATATACCAGGTTTTTTAAGTAGATATATTTATATCATTTGAATGGTGTTGTTTCAAATCCCTCATGTCCCCAATATCCACCCCCACCCCCTAAAAAATAAACAACAAAAAAATTCCCGCAAATAATAGATGACAGAATTTTTTAACAGTATCGTGAAGGAGCCTTTAGAAAAGAAGCTTTTGATGCAATTAATGACACGTTTGTTTATCATAGAATCTTAATATTGTGGAATCATCAATGTTAATTGGGGACTTATGTTCGTGGATTTCGTGGGTCACCCTTATCCAAAAATTTACATCCCAACTTTTATTTTATAACAACAACAAATTTATTTATTAAATCTTCTGAATATGTGAGTTACCCACGAAATTACTTTACCACGAACCAACAAAATTTTGCCCACCCACGAACATTGACCCCCACGAATCAAAATTTTTCCACAGTAATTTGTTTTATACACATCGGAAATGAACAGATCTCTTGGTAGTAGAGAGTGCAAATTACACACTTTGCACGTGATTTGTACAATAACCTTTACCTTGCACACAAAATTCTATATGGAAAATTGCACGGCTTACACGGAGAGCTGCAGAAAACACTTTGTACGTGGTTCTCGCAAGTGGTTTTCTAGTTTTGAAATTTCTATTCGGAATCCAACAGCCATTATTTAAATTGCTATAATCTTATCAGAAGATTTGGAAATGGTTAATTTTAATTTAAAACGTACTCACTTTACACACGTACAAAATAAACTGATAGAGATATTCAGTCTCCAGTTGTTAGTATTGTTCATTATTGCAATTCTGCTTGTGATTCGCTTGAATGTTCAAATATCAAATGGTAGCCGGTGTGGCTATCGGTTAGAGTTGCTCTAGGGGTGCGCAGTAAGGAGTCAATCCTAAGGTTGCGGATTCAAATACAACTGTGGGACGTAAAGACCGGTCTTTCGGATGAGACCACATAAACCGAGGTCCCGTGTAGCAGTAAGTTCTAACACAAAATAGATCCTTCCCTGCTCAATGGCATAAAAAGCTAAGTATAGGAAAAGAAATTGCAGTTCTCCATCTGCAAATCGAGGCATCTCCATATGAGTGAAAATTTCTCGAGAGGAACGTAAAACAATCAATCAATCAATCAAATGTCAAATGCTTTGTTTTACTTATCTCTAATATTAATACTCTGGTGTTTTTGTATAGCAGAGAATGTTTATAAATTATGATTTATTATATTAAAATAGTTTTATAACATGTAATGAGATTCATTTATAAAGTTAGTTAGTGCTTTGATATAATAAAATTGATTATGATAATAGAATTGTTCATATATTTTTCATGTGGTTTAAAAGAATTCTTTTTTGAGTTATAAGGTCCTGTTCATGATTTGCATGGACAAACAATACATCAAAATCCTCACATACCATTTTTCCTTTTTGTTGAGATGAGTGGTGTGAGGATAAGATTATTGAGGTTTTCCTAGTGATTCGCAAAAGTTATGGAATGAATTCAAAGCAACACCGCAAAACTGCTATTGACAAAGTTCTAGGATTCTAAGAATAACTGCTTCAAGTGTCCTTTAAAAGGTCAAAATTTTAAGCGGATATAGATGAACGGTTGAGATTTCCTAGGGCTTTTGATGTAAATTTGGAAGTTAACTTTAAGCTCCTGTCACACTGTTAAGATTCATGATAGCTACAATTCATCACAAATTCAAAAATCGCGGCAAATCGAGATATTTCGCAGAGGTAGTCGTAGGATATCTTCCTTAATCGTGTTGTATCGCAGCAAATCGCCAAACTCGGCGATTGTTTTGAGCATATTCAAAACAATCGTGGACACAGCACGATTTTTCATTTTTCGAAGACAATTGCACAACACCCGCACTGCACTAGTACACTTATTCGTTGAAATCTTCGAAGTTCGTGTGACATTCGCGGTACTTCGCAGTACTTGCGACACTTCTCGAGTCTTACGAGTTACTCCGAGTGTCCTTCGAGTTCGTGTCTCTCGAGTAATTGCGATTGTCCTTTGAGTAACTGCGACTGTTCTACGTAGCGATATAAAGGATCAAAGTTCGATTTTCCCGCGAATATATTACGAAAAGGAACGGTTGGGCAAGTGTTGTACGAGTACTGTGCGAGTGAACAAAAACTTTATTCGATTTAGGCATACTTTGTAATGTGGTATATTGTAGTCCTTCTTACTAGTATCGTATGTAATCGCATTTAATCCTTCATAATCGTAGAAATATCGTAATCAGTTCATAACGCTGTCTCCTCAGTTTGGACTTAATAAAATCGTACACACCGCGTTATTTGTCGCACAAACATCGTAGACATGCAGCTTTAGCAGCAAAATATTCCACATGCTAGGTAAAAATCTGGCGATGAAGGTCGATTTTCAACTTTTTCTAAGTCATGGGCAATCGTAGTATAAATCGCGACAGTGAGCCACGGCCTGTAAAAGTTCGTCTCACTACAGTTTTAAACATTCATATGGTGTATACATTTAAAATTTCATTGAACTAAAAGATATAGAGTATCACTTATTATACCCCCCGCTAACGACATTTAGGGGGTATATAGGAATCACCTTGTCCGCCTGTCTGTCTAGCTCTGTCTAGCTGTCCGTCTGTCTGTGCAAACGTGTCCGGTCCATATCCTTTTTACGGAGGAACATTAGAATCGACTACTCCATACAAAGATTGCCCATGAGCCAAAGTTGTGTAATGACCTTGACCCAAGATCATTTGGGGAAGTTCAAGGTCACTGGAAGAAAAATTTCATAATTCGTGTCCAGTTCACATCTTTTTTTATCTATAAACTTGGTAGGTTCTCATTTCAAGCAAAGATTGCCCATTACCCAAGGATGTGTCATGACCTTATCTCAAGGTCATTTGGGGAAGTTCAAGGTCACTGGAAGCAAAATTTCATATTTCATGTCCGGTCCATATCCTTCTGATGGATAAACTTGGTAGGTTCTCATTTCACACAAAGATTGTCCATGACCCATGGGTGTGTCAAGACCTTGACCCAAGGTTATTTGGGGAACTTCAAGGTCGCTGGAAGAAAAATTTCATAATTCATGTGTGATACATATATTTATTATGGAAAAACTTACTTCTGAAAAACGCAACGGGGGATATTTTGTCCTGTTTGGACAGTTCTACTTATTATTGTCATTTTTACCACATATGAAAAGAGTTTAATCTAATTAGCCTTATATACAGAAAAGCTGCAAGTCGACTTCGTCGTTGACGTGATCTCAGTCAGTACAACGAGATTATTCTGGATTTCATTCTACACTCGAATACAGTGAAGTGTTTTCGTGGCAAGATAAGTTGCACATGGATTCAGCTCTATCTTATTTATGAGAGATATGGAATCTTTGTGCTTATAAAATGTAAAATTTGCATTTAATCATCGAGATTTATTAAATTAGCCTTGTTTTAACACAACGTCATAGTTTTTCTTCTGAACTTTTACTTAAGCTAATTAAGGTAGGTACGTGTATGGGAGTTCTGAACCTAGCTAAGCAACATTATTTTTTTTTCAATGCTCATAATCTTCTTTTGAAACAATTTTTTTATCATAGAGGAATATTAAATTTATAAAAAAAAGAATGGAAATATGACATTATGTTCTCAAACTTCAAACAAAAACACAACACATGTATATGTATTTAGTTTGGTTTTTTACTGGAATTAGTACTAGTAACTGGAATACAACACTAGTTACAACTAGCTTCATTTCACGGTAGAGAACTAAATATTTCTATGTATAATCTAAAATATATTCAGACCATTTCGATGTGTAGTCTAACGCAGTCTAAATAATGTGTATTGCCTGAAAAAGCTCACCAATGTCTATATCAGTAACGAAGTGGTCTTCTCCAAGAACCTACCGAAAACATTTTCTCTCCGCAATTTCACTCATAATGCAATGAAATAGACAACTGATTTTTTTTAATTTAACGTTCATTAAAAATAATCATTTATGTTACAAACAAATTAATAAATGATAAAACAATATTTTTAATCCAATGAAAGCTGAAACCGTCATAATGTTTCTCGGTTGATTGTATCAAACAGCCTTTCATAGTAAATGAAACAACAATCAGTAATGATATTTTCTGAAATGTTTCGTTTCATTATTATTTCGTAAAGGATTACTGTAAAACTGCTTCTGATGCTGATACCTTTGTAATTTTCATTTTCAATATAAATTGGAATATCGTTTGTTTTAGACAAGCACGTTGGACTTATACTGGAATAAAAAATCTTGTTGAAAATGGTCCTTGAAATAAGGAGATTTATGTCACTAAACTCGGAAAAGTACTGTAAATGTATTATATTTAGCGTGTACAATATTTGGCTGAAATTGATTTTTGAACAAGTTAGCGTAGATTTAATTTAGCGCATTTATTAATGTTCTTATTAATGTATTTATGTTTAAGACATTTAGCGTTGTACTTGAATTAGCGGAAGTTTTATTCCGCCAATGACGCTAGGAAGAATACACCGCCAAATGTAACAGTATTCATTTTATTTACCGACCTTGATATTCGATATATTGTTGAATGAATTTGTTGAAACTAGATCAGGGCCTTTCCGATGATCGGAAAAACAACCTCGAATTATAAGGAAGACGCCATTACAACCCCCCTCTATACACGATCTTTGGAATAAATGCATGGAGACCTTTTATCTGTGTAATATGGAGTTGAACTTTATTCAATGTAATGATATTACCTAATTTTGATGATTCACATACATGTATGTTCATTAATGAGCCATGTAAATTTTGTTTACGATAAATATGTGGGGATGACCTTATTCTTTCAAATTTGTAATCTAACTTTTAAAGCGTTTTTGTCATAACAATCTTTTGTGAAGAAAAAAAAACAACAAAAACACGTGTTTTCTTCTTGTATCTTTGAAATTTGTTTTGGGGTGTTTAAAAATACTGCTATTTGATTGAATATAAAATAGTTACATGTATATGTATATTTAGAGCAAATATCAGTTATCGTTTTTGGCTTTCGTATTTGGAAATCGCCCAGACATGATATAGAATACATACAATGTAGTACTTACTGGTCACATACAAACGCCATAACAGTGGTGCAACGAACCGTGAAAACTTCTATTAAAGGTTCTCAAAGTTCAAAAAACCTTTAATAAGTAATATCAAGAGGTTTGTAAAACAAAGTCTAATTAATGCTAGGATAACATTAATTCACAGAATTCCTGGGACTCCCACAAAACTTCAATATTTTATCTCCCTGTCCGAACACATAACAACCATATCCACTTTCGGTCAATATCATCTTAAAATTTATCAAACTGATGTAGACCTATAAAGTGTTGAAATTAACCCCAAAAAATCATTCAAATTTCTCACTGCAGCGAAAATATTGAACGACTTAATTGAATTCATAATTGTTTTCTTCAATGTACATCTTTAAATTTCTAAACATGTTTTCAGTCACAACTCTCTTTTTCGCCTCATTTAAAAAAAAAACAAACAAAATTCTATTTTTTTTTTAAATATTTCTTCCAAATTCAAAGGCAGGGGTCCATTCTGTAACCCCCTTTATCTGCTATTATTGCATGTGATGAAAAGATACATTTGAGTATTTAATTATAATCAAGTAATGTAAAATGTGCCAAGATCTAAATATCACATCTACACATCAATCTCTTCCTAATTATTAATTATTTTAAATTTCATCGTTTGAATAGATGTCATAGATAATGAAAAAAATCTCTGGTAATTATGTTAAAACGTAACTCTATTAGTTCCCCGTAAGTTGTCGTTTGTTTGCAGTCCGCTGTCCATCGTGCGATGTCTGGTCTGAGATTCTGAAAATGTTCAGTAACCCATAATGCAACACATGCAGCTAATTAGTCGGTTTGATCGTCACGTTAGTGCCTCATATAGCATGTAAATTTATTCTTATGTCACAGAAAATTGTTTCCTCGACCTGTGGAGTATACAGACATGCTAGATATATATCATTTTGATGTAAGATGTTAATAAAACTTATAATTAAGTGTTAATAAACTTAAGCCAAAGTAACATATTCACGGATATAAGATAATACAGTAAGACAAGATTTAGGTGTATCTAAAATCAAAATAACAGTACAATCACCTTGTATACAATTAAATATTATTTTCTTCTATGAAATGCATTAGTACAAATCTATCAACATTTTGGATGTTAGTTTCTCGAAACAATACTCCGTCAACAAAACAATATACCGGTAGTAATCATAAGTAAGAATATTTAAGGTCGTGAAATAAACTTTAACGAGAAGCCTCCATTCAAATTCCATCTGATAACCGTACAGAAATTCACCTCATCGCACCACTTTTTGCTCTCGTCTTTATCATGTGGCTCCATATTCTCGGCATTACTAAATCTTTCTACTCTGGCCTCCTCCTTTCTCCCTTTATAGGCGTCCGCCTATGTATAGCTTTACAACCTAAGCACTGCGCGCTTGTTACTCTTTAATCCTCTCCTCATGACTGGGAATAACGCTCTTCACCTCTCTATAACTTCACTTGGAAACTGCTCTTTTACACTAAAACCTATTTAAATATGTGTTTATACATACTAACATATACTGAAAGGAAAAAGAAACGCAGGGTAGCATAAAATTCGAAAACTTTTTGACCGCGAAACCGAAAATTACGAAAATTGGTCAGATGAGAAATTTAGTTACTCTGCACCAAAATCAATGTTCAGAATTACTCAACCGTAAAATGTATGACGTCATGTAGGGAAAACGGTAAAAAGCCCAAAACACGTGCAATTTGATAACGACGAGTTTGTCAACAAATCTTGTTGCACCATTTGATGCACCTGAGGTATACACATTGTTTTTCAATATTTAGAGACGATATGAATTTCTTGCAATCTTAGTACAGTTTACGGAACTTCAGTGGGGTCAAATTTTCGAATTGCCTAATTAATGAAAAATGTAACAACGGGTAACTAAGCAGTTTCTTGTAAATTTTCCCCCATAAAACTTGTAACCCGTTGTCAGAGAGGGCCTGGAATGCTTTTCAATCAACCGTGACGATGACGTTAACGCGAAACAGAGCCATGTTACGAGCGGGTTATTCGTGCTGCCACCTCTTAAATCGCAACCCTACTATCAAAAAGACCGCCTTTTATACAGTAGACTATTCCAGTCATTACATTCACACAAAAAATAAAAGAAAACAATTCTGCAATTTGGTTTTTTGAGCATGTCAACTTACGGTTGTGTTCCTCTCCCTCGCGCATGCGCGCGTTGCATGACTAATTTTTTGGCGTGGCTACCGATGCCCAATATAGCCAGGGTTTAAAAGATAATCACTCGGATGAATTTCATGCAAAGGAGAAATAACGCTCATGACAGATGTGCAGGAGAGACATTGAAGATAATGAGTGTTTTCGATTTTCACTTTTAGGGGTATCGTCATATGAGCTTCAGTAACTCAAGAATTATTAGACAAAATCAAATGAAATTTTGGTTATATCTTTTTGAAAAATAATGTTAAAAGTTAGATAGGAATACTGAAAAAAAATTGAAAGGAAAGTAAATTTAATTCACATCAAAAGTTTACCCTGCGTTTCTTTTTCCTTTCAGTATATATTATTTCATCTATTAAATGACATAATTCCTCTACACGCCGAATTAATTGTAACATTTAATATAAAATACTTCTTAAAATTTTATAACACTGCACTCCAAGATTATAATATATATATAGAGAGAGATAATATATGCCGGTATTTTGATTCGGAATTCCGTTTTAGAAATTACATTTCACCTGTGATGTAAGTAATCTATATCTACCTGACGTGACCCACATTAAAGAAAGAGGACATATATCCTATGTGCAAATAACACAGACTGAGGTATAGTGTACATTTTACTTGTGATATATTATTTTTAATATATATTTTAGAAATGCTTTTAGAATATTTGCATTCATTCAGTCATAAGTTTAAAGTATTAAATAAAATAAATAACAGAGGGTTTTCCTTTTTAGTTTCGTTTTGTATTGGTTTTTTCATTTGTTGTTGTTTTGTTTTGTTTTTGTTTTTTGTTTTTTTGTTTTTGGTTTTTTTTTTCATTACTTTCTTGAAAATGTTTATCTGTTTATTTTCCTTTTTTCATTTCGTTTTGTTTTGTTTTTGTTACTTAAAACAATTACAGATTTAACTTTGACAACTGCTTATATCTAGTTTCGCTTTCGATAAGATATTGGAATTCCTAAATCTTGCAGTATGATACATAGGTACATAATTATTTAGTTTAATTTATTAAAACAATCTTCTAACAAATACCCTTTTCTTTCCATTTTTAAATCACTTGAGCTTAATGGTTAAAAGAGGTTTTATTATAAACATATGTTAAACTTCATTTGGCAAATATCAGTTTCATTTGATTCGACTTTTTACCAATAATCAAGGAATTGAGGAAAAGATGTATGAATGGTAAACAGTTTGAATGATTTTTTTCCCAAAAGTCACTAGAAAAAAATGAATGAATTGACTACTTTCAGTCAATGTAAATTGTTCTGTCATAATTTGTTGAGAAAGAAGCTTTGAGTATTATTTTAGCTACAATGAGGTTTCAGATTAATTTATGTTCACTTGATTTTATAGGAAGAATATAATATCATTTAATCGTTAAACCTGACAAAAGAAATGGCTCAGGAAATTAACAAAGGGATTGAAAATCTTAATCCAGAATGTGATATTTAAATCTAAGATCGAGTTCCTTTACGCATACATGTTATGATGAAAAATGAACTTTTAATGTAATTGAGCAAACAGTGAAAGGACAATGAACAGTTATTGACTTTATGTCTGGTAATTTGTACCTGACTTTAGCGAATCATATTGAGATAACGAACAATATTTAAGATCAAACATCCATAAAACAATACAAAATAAGAGCTTAGCAAACATGAACTTCCAAAACATCAGAGGTGGGATCAGGTGCCATAAAGGAGTGAGCATCCTCTGCCAACTGGTCACACTCGCCACATTGCATGTGCTCTTGTCATGATTGGGAAATAACTAAAAAAAGAACTTTATTCGGAAGTAACCAATATTTGCCCCTAAATCAAACTTTGATGGATAAAATTTAATTATATTTTAAAGCGGGGGGATTCATGCTGACTTCAAAGAACTGAATGTTTTCGTCAGCAATGACGTTATATGTTTGCAATGACCTCAGGAAAATGACGTAAATCTAACATTTTCATGATTTCTATAGAAAAATGTAAAAATTGCGTCAATGTTTTGAGTAAAAATCACCGAGCGCAGGTGTGGTTAGGCTCAATATTTTGAGATAAAGTGTAGAATAATAATATCAATTAAATATGCAAATATTGTTCTTGAACAGACAATCGCTCTATAAATTCTATAAATTGTTTAAATTTTGATCATTTTGTCATTTTTCTGAAAATAATGCAAAATCGGACGAGTTTGTGACGTCATAAATCCAAAAAAATTGTCAATAACCTACTTTGAAACTATAATATATTTTGTTAATCTATATTTTTCATATATTTTTCATACAATTTATACAATACAAAACATTTTAAGAATTTTTGTGGGTGCAAAGATATGCAATATACCGATTATAGTTCTTTGTCGTCAATTCAATTTATAAACTTAATAAGGGACTAACAATTGATATAAAACAGTTACCAGACGACTAAAGGATAAATTGTGTTTGTTGTCACGGTCATTGTACATGTATCGACCAAATCTACTTAAAGCGAGACTGCTGATATTCTTGTTTCATCAACTTTTGTCAGTAATTTCGTTTATTTTATTATTATTATTTTATCTCGTTTAGATATTGTCCATACATAGGACATGCTCTTGTTTATCGAGCTAACTGAAATATATTAACTATATATATAGGTGATGAAGGTATATTGCTGCACAAGTAAAGGAAGTTCATGATTGAAAAGTTAAAGAAATCACGTTTATCTTAGAGTGTGTTTGTTAAATTACCATTAACAGTTTCTTTTAAGTAAAATATCCAAATATGAAAGAGATGTGTCAATATAGTTCATCTCACGCTTACCAAGACATATCAGATCGACATAAGATTGAAAATCACCTTTGTTAATTGACACTAAGTTGAAGATCGATCTTAATTTCGAATTGAAGACCACAACTAGTGTTTTCTTCTTTCCACGCATGGACAATTCTGTGTCACATGAATACAAAAAAGTCTACTTATAACGGGATGCTAAAGGTTTCCAATGGAATCAAATAGATTGTTGGAAGACCTGGTCTCCAAAAACAATATAGATGTTGTCAATCAGAAACTCAAGCATCTTTTTATGTCATATTTAGAGTGTTTATGTGCACGGTCAGAATGTTTTTAATAAAGTATTTTTTTTTTTTGCAAATGAACATTGACAAGGTAAGTGATTTACAAGTTTCATTTTTATTGAAAAAGCAGTTGTCAATGATATTAAAAATCTGAATTTTAATTTATCGTGAGGAATGGTTGTATATAAAATTGAAAGGTCGTAAGTAAGTTTATATATATATTTTACAGATTCATATTGTTTTCAATGCAAGTCGTTTGTTTTATCAACGTACAGAAGAAAGGTAATGATAGAATTGTTAACTGTTGAGCACATAATTCTGTTAATTGAATTGTATCGATGATTTTTAAAAAAATATATATGTGCAATAACTGATTACACTTGAATCAAAATCACTACTTTGATTTATCATTGCATATAAATCAGTACTTACAACGTATCAGTTTTCTACAATGGCATTACATGTCAGTAATAAAATATTCAACTGTAAATTCTCATTTGCCCTATTTAATTTTATGTATACTAAAAATAATTTCTATTTGTTCTTAAAAAAATCAGGTTAGATTTCTCGTAAAACATCATCTGTCCTCTATTATATACGTTTGATTTATTTTATGATATTCCTTTTGATTCAAAAGAGATTAAAATAAGTGGTATTTACAAGAGAGTTAAAATGAGTGTTAACTTTAAAAGGAATTTAAAATTGAAGGTATCAAGGTTACGTGAGCGAACCGTAAAGAGGTAGTTAAATTTAAGTTATGAAGTTACACCGTAGTTATGGTTAACGAATCGGCAGAATGAGAAAAAACACGCCATTTAAGTACTAGTTTTCTACGTAAAATCCACTGGAGCCGGTTTAACATAAATTTACGTTTACCTTGTTGTAATAAGTTTCGTGTTTACGTACATGTACCTGTGATAAAAGAATTTTCCGTAATACACTGAATGGAGTGGGGACTAACAAGTAAGATAAAATCCAACAAGGTGGAGACCCCAAAAAGGGTACAAAACAAATAGATTAATAATTAATAATTGCCTTGTACTGTTGTGAAGTATGTATTTATTATCTTGTATTTTAAAGGCGTCGCTACACAGATAAAGTGTTTAAGCAACATTCATTTTAAAATTACATCTTTTTTGATCATGTAAGACAAATATCTTCCAGTTTTTTTCCCTGAATCTATAGCAATGTCCAAGACCTTGACATAAAGCCAAAGAATTTACGAAAGACCCCTTTTTTCGAGTTTCGAATTGAAAAGTGTAGTAATTAATCAAATTTCCTTACCATAAAAGTTGCGATGGAATAGGTATACTCTTGTCTACTTCACAAAATTAGCAATACCTTTACATGAATTATCGTATGGTTAAAAGCAAAAATTATATAAGTTCATCTTCTGGAAAGATTCGCTTTCGCTTGCAGTTGAACAAAATGGAAATAAATTTTGACAAATCATTGAAGAAAATCAAATTTATAAACAGTTCAATTGTTTTTGAAAAAAATTAAACAAAATTAATTTTCGGGTTTTAAGATACATGTATTATTACAATTGAAAAAAAAAACTAATCTTTGAAACGTTTTAATCTGATTTAAGGGGGCCGACTCGTAGCACAATTTTTCGCACATCATAGTAAAATAGAGCGTATTTACAGTAACTCTTTAAATCAACTGTTTTTACTTGATTAATAAAATTAAACAAAACTAAGAAACTACAGTTTTAAAAATGTAATTACAATTTTATATAACTGCGTTTTAACCGATTTTGCAACTGATAGGTAAGTTGGCTTCGTTAAAGTGTGTTTTTGATGTTATGATAAACTAAAAGCTTTAAAGTAAGGGGTAATAAAAATGTTATTTAATAAAAATTAATAAACATACGCTCTTGAAAATTAAAACAGAAATTTTAGAACCACTCCATTATTATTATCATTTTTTCATATAATACCTCTGTGCCCGTCATATTTTGTTGAACCCTAAAAACAGGAAAATTCACTAATTTTTGGCCTTTTGAGTTGCCCCCTCTGGTAACAAGAAGGTAGACTTTTGTGTTTCTTACATATAATGTATAATATAATATTACTCATCATATATTATAGTTTGAACAAAAATCCTATTGTAGTATTTGTATAATTTGCTTTAAAGTGCTAAAAAAAAAAACGGCACTTTTCTATATCATCTCATAGTAAATGTACTGAGTACCTATAATTTGAGACGGAACCTTATAAATACCTGGACGGTAGATTTCTCCCAGACTTCGCATGTTCATTAAAGTTGATATAAGATATACATGGCATACAAATGAACAGTTTTGCTATGGTAGTTTTCACACAATAAAACCCAAGTTGTCCCCTTAAAGTAGATTGACGTCGTAATCGTGTGCCTTTGATGTTAATTAACGTCATATTCGTAATGAAGGGGTAATAAAAATGTTACAAAAGAAAAAGTTTTGAACACATAATTTGAGATTTTCAACATAGAAATTTAATAAACTCTCCATCATATTTGATGTTTTTTCTTTAATTCCTTTGTATGCATAATAATTTATAATACTCTATAAAAATCACCGAAATTTGTAATTTTGAGATGCCCTACGGAAAAAAGGTGATAAACTTTGGTGGTTCGTACATATAATGAACACTTTATTATTACTCATTATATATTATAGTATGAGTAAAACATCTATTGTAGTATTTGTGTAAATTGCTTTAAAGTACGAAAAAATAAGCACTTTCCCATATAATTCTAAACCGAATGTACCTGTATTTTGAGATGGTCCCGGGCGATGGATTGTCCACAAACTTAACATGTACACTGAAGTCAATGTAAGTTATAACACAACAACCTGCAAGATTTAAAGAGGGACACCGATGAAGAAAAATATATTTATGTTCCTCTGCTATTATGCAAGACCGAAGCCAAGTCAACAGAGCTAGTTTTTTTTGATGGATTAAAATTAAAATAACAACAGTAATGAAAGTGAAAAATTGTCATTCATTGAAGTAAATAACGCAAAACAAAATATAAACATACTATAAGGGGGTCAGAGAAGACTAGAAAAACTTCGTAAAAATACAAAAATCTTTGGTATCATATTATGCAATCTGAACCCCTAAAATTAAATATATCATTAAGCAGGCACTGATATGCCTGTCGTCAAAAAAGGGTGGGATAAAAGAAAATAAACGCTAAACAAATTAATATGAAGAATTATCGACAAAAAAACGACGTCATCATTCTAATAGTACATTCTAAAACTAAAAAATAACAACTTTCGATAGAAGTTAAACCATGTATTAAAGTATGCGGTGTAAAGTTGAACGTTTGCATCGTTTTTGTTACGAACAACAGAGGAAAGACCATGATCATGAAATAAAAACATTGTCTTCTTTCATTATACGAATTTATTTAAAAATGTATATCAGTATTGCATACCTTATTTTCTAGCTTTATTTGCGCATGAATTACATATGATATTCATGCTAAATGCATTTGAACACCGACTTCTTGTGTTTGTTGACAGGAATTCTCGTTACGTTTCACTTTCATTCTGCTAATCAATACTGATTAACAGTTATTTAAGAAATAAACAATGTTATTCAGTGAACATGGAGTTATGAAAAGCAAATGCTCTGCTGGCATATTCTTTAGCGCGCATCATGGAAAATATGCCAGCAGAGCTATTACTATTCATAATGCCATGTTCACTTAATAATCGTTGTTTATTACTTATATTTGCATTCTTTGATTTTTCAAGAATATCAGAGGAAATTCTGACTTTCATTAGGACGGCGCTTCTTGTCTTTAGTAAAGATAAATATACGGCTTTAAAATCAGCACACCTGATCAGTGTTCCTTTTCTCTTATAAATCACAAACTATTTATTACCGTTTTCCTTGGAAGACGGTATAGTATAGTTGAAGTTTTTTACAGTCTCCGGACTATGCACTTCCTCTCTTTTGTGATTGGTAGAAATTGCATGATGAGAAAATTTTCAATTATTTCATTGGTTGAAATGCTGTTCAAGGCAAAGGAGATAACTTTCTGATGATCTAATTTTCGTACGACTTAACAATTTTGCAAGATTTCCAATCTTAAAAAAATGACAAAACGAACAGCAAAATCAGCAGGAATTAATTTTTAATAACATGGTATTTTTTAAAGCAATAAATAAAAAGGTCTCTTTAGTTTCATTTTAAATAAAATTTGATTTTTTATAGCTTGCAGGCCTTACAATTTGTTATTATTCTTTTCTCTTTTCTTGTTTGAAGAACAGCCGAGGTTTGCCGAAAGCTCTCGGCCAGTCAAAGTTTACGGAGATGACTGAGCGACAACCATGGTAGGGCTAATGCCAGTAAAAAGCTAATGTAGAAATACAAAATTCAAAAGAATTATACGGCCTGATAGGTGTAGATCAGTTTACTGTTTAAGATTGTTGCTAAAGACGGTAAGCTTTTTTGAAAAGCCCTACTTGTAAAGTATTTCCCACTCAAACACTGTTATTTGGATACAAGCAGTGACGTCATCACATTCTCTTAATTTTTTTTATGCAGTTGTGACGTCATCGATCAACGTTTTTGAAACCCTCTGACAAAAATCAATAATCTAAAACTATGAAGAAAAATGAGAATGCTGTATTATGATTATTACATGTACTCCAGAATGCTTTTCTATGATTTTTTTTTTAGCTTTTCTATTTAATTTTAATAGCTGAAATCATTCTTGAAGATATACTAGTTAAAGAAATTTCTCTTTCTGAATATTACCCAATTGTGAAGAGTAATCGTTCTTTGAATAAATATGCATGATATGAAATTAAAATTTATGGGAGTTTTCTACAATTTTTAAAAAGTTTTATTGTACAATAAATGCATTGACCAAAATTAATTTTTTAAAGATAAAAATCAGCAATTTAAGATATTCGGAATTTCTTTTGTTTTTTTAAAGATTATTTTTAAAAACTTGTATTTATTCCTTTTACGTAACATTTCATATAAATACTTCTCAACACGTTATATAAGTGTAGTAGAGCTTGTTCTACACGAGTGTGATAAAGCAATTGCACTCATAGTAGAAGCAGTTGCGTCTAGAGTCCTATGAACGCAGTTGATGACTACATGTTCATAGTGAGAGAGAGCAGTGAATATGCAAATATAACGCCATGGGTTTGGTATTTAACCTCCGTGACAAATACATAAATACATATTATACCAATTATTTACATGTCTTAGTTCTTTTCTACCACCTTAAAGACATACACAACGTACCTTACCTACTGATGATTTTTCAAGATATTCTAAATTGAAACTTATAATACCATTACATGTTCTTAGACAAAAAGTCAGCATGCATTACCAGGGGTTTTAAAAAGATATCAAATTTTAATTTTTTTGCATAAATCAACGAAAAATGTACCAAAATTACAAAACATAAATTCCAGGTTTTTTCATGAAAAATTGTTGTAGAAGAGATGTACAAATTCATATATAGACTTTAAAAATATTGCACACATGTCCTTCGTTTAGTGGAACTCTTCGACTCCAGGGAAGAACCCAATACAGTTCAAACTACGTTGCGTATGACCTTTACTCAACCTTTAAATACAGATTTTAAGAAATCCTCTCTACAATTCATTTCATAATTATAGCTAACTATGATGTCACATTGTTTATGGAAGTATAATATCTGGTTGTAAAATCTGATTGCAGCCTTAACATACCAGCGTTATTTCTGTGATACGTCTTACCATATCAATATATTAGAAACCCGGTGCCACGAGTTATGATTTTTTGTTGAAAAAGGATTAGAGATAATGAACAGTATTAAATCTCAATGTCCATAAAACAATACAAAATAGGAGCAAAGCAAACACGGACCTACGAAGCTTCAGATGTGGGATCAGGTGCCATGAAGGAGTGAGCATCCCCAGCTTATTTTTTCACTGCCGACGTGTGCTGTTTAACACGATCGGAAAATAACGGGAAAATCCGTCGTCAGTTCAGTGTTTAAATAATGGACTCACATATTAGTATGAAAAACGTCAGACAGAATTTGACTCACTGATAAATTGAAATCGCTGACTACGTCATTGTATCGACAATAGAACTTTCGAAATGATGACTTTACACAAGACTGGTGATATTCTTGTTTCATTAATCCACTTGTCTTCTACCTCGTTTTAGAAATTGTTCAAACGTAGAGCATACTCTTGATTATCGAATCAACTGAGATATATTTGCTCCGTATGTAGGTTATGAATGTGTATTGCTACATAAGTAAGGGGAGTTGATGATAGAAAAGTTAAAGTCATCATGTTTATCTTATAGATTGGTTGTTAGATTACCACTAACGTCTTTTTCAAGTAAAATATTCAAGTATGAAACAGACTATGTGGTATCTTTAATCTCAAGCTCACCAAAATATATCTAATCGACGTAGGAATGGAAATTACGACTGTTAATGGACAACGTGTCGTCAGTATGTATAAATGTCGAGTTGGAGGCCACAGCAAGCTAGTGTATTTTTCTTATCACACATAAGATTTTGTACAGATTCTGCTTCATGTGAATATTAAAATAGGTCTGCTAATAACGAAGCGTAATTGGTACCCATGGGAATTCCAACAGATTGTTGGAATAACTGGTCTGCAAGTTATTCACAAATAATTGTCAAACAGAAACTCAAGCATCTGTTTGATGTCAACTTCAGAGTACTTGTGTCTGCAATCAGAATGTGTTTTAACAAAATATTTGCAAACAGCGTTTGCACATACAACCCCTTAAGTTTTCCGTTATGCAATTTTATTTTTGATATTTTTTTTTGCATACCGTAACTTTTACGCTGACTAATTCTGATAGACGTTTTGCAGATTAATAACATTTACTATATAAATTATTCCTTTCATTGATTTGTCCTATTAGAGAAACACCGACATCTTACGAACGAACGTAACCAAAAACAGGGATCTGTCATTGTAGTCTATTGTATTCACGGTTGCTTTATTAAATTCGTCAATTTTATTGGGATTTCGATATATAAAATCTCCACAAGATACCTCAAAGCCACGTCTTGTGGTAGACGCTACCATCACGTTACAATACATTTCAATTGACATTTAAACGAACAAAGGATTCAAGAAGGGAAATAAAAGGAAAAATTTTAAAAATGTCATTCTGTGGCATGAAATAAAAAATGATAGTAAGTGCGGATCTCGTAGGGGTTGAATAGGGGAGGGGGGGTACTTTACGAAGGGCGGTCGGGACAATAAGGAGTTATGGTCTAAAACTAAATTTCAAGAAATTCTTGTTCAAAATACAATAAAATTAATATGACTTTAATACACAGGTGTTATCGCCATATTATAAATCCAGGGGGATGCCTGTTCGTAATTTGTCGGTTGATTAAGCTTCTTCTTACAAATATGTATCTTTGAAAATCTTCATATAGTTCTCACGGGTGCTAGTGGGCAGGAACCCTCCCCCCCTCCCCCTTTTACATCCCATACCCAAAGCTATTTTTTAATTTCACTGTAAAATCTCAAAGGCTTGTTGAGATATTGCTTGAAACAAAAGTGTAACAGACGGACAGAGTTATAAGACGAACGAAGAGACCGAAATTAGTATCCCAAACTCTCAAGGGGGGGGGGGGGGGGGTCGGCGCAAAAATGGAAGTTTAATGAATTGTGTTTTTGACATACTTGTAATTTAAGAAATATGAGAGCAAATTCCATATTAGCATGTCATTATAGGACCAATGCCCCCTCCCCTAATCCCTGGAATATATATAAATACGGGTCCAAAGATATTTTTTGCTCTCTTTCATTAATAATATTTACAATTTACAACATACAAAATTGATACCTGCAGTTAAAAAGTTGGAGGTGATTTAAGATGGTACGGGCATGTTTTTTTTTAAAAAAAAAGCGTAAGTTTAAGACAAAGAAAAGAACACTTTATAAAGCGCACTACCTATTTACTTAATTGCACAGATTTTATTTTTCAAGCTGTAAAACGTAACCTTTCCCCATATGAACAAGGCGCACACTACGAGTAGTTTGTATACGTTTAATCACTGACGCATGACAAACGTGTTTCCTAATCCGTCTAAAGTATTATGGTGTATTTTCTCCTATTTGTTCGCTTCTTTAAAACATTGTAGTGATTACAAAAAATTCAACATAAGCAATTTTCAAATACAAAGTGGTTAAAACGCTTTCCGTTCTATTTAAAACATATACTTATTTCTTCCGATTTTCAACTTTACATGGGTACAATCACTGGTCCCGAGAAAACTATCGAGATACGGGAAGTTAGGGAGAGTCACGTTCGTTCGACAAGATGTCAACGTCTTCTTTTCCATATCTGGCCCATCGTCTGGCGTAATTTTCAATTAATCCAGGTTGATTAAAATACAGTATGATGTGCTCTCAAAAAGAAGAATATTGCATAAAAAATCTATAAAAAGTGTCGTTTAAGGAACAACAGGACTATTTGTAGACAAGTTGTCAACTCATATTGCGGATGGTGTATATTTGTTCTAATTGTTTCCATCAGCTAAGATATGTTTACGGTTAGAAATCAAAGTTTCATACAATAATATTTTTAACTATCACAGAGGCGAGGTGTATGCAATTTGTTAAGTTGACACTAAACCTTTATGTATCTCTATATTTTTTTTAAAGTTTCTTGAATATTTAAAAATTTCTTCAACTTTTTTTAATGACTTTCAAATGTGATCAATATTGATAAAAGATAAAAAAAAACATTCCTTAAGATGAATTTTAAAAGTATTTATAATATTGTTACTTTTTAAATTAAAAAAACACACAAGAATCTGAGTACCGTTGCCACATAATTAAAACAAGAAAAATTAATTTACACAGAAAAAGAAAATTGAAATAGGACATCGTCAGGAAAGTAAAGTCTGAAGTCTGCATGGAAAGTATCCGAACAAATACTTTCGTCGTTTTGATACCTTGCTGAGTCCTTTTAGTCCACTATCTGCGAACCTGAGGGGACTATAGATTTCATCCGAGTCCATCCGTCCAGCTTTCCCTATGTTTGAACGTCAGTCTCTCTCCACCTGCTTTTCTAACATTTTTTTTAAACGCTTGCAGATATTTACCTGATTTTTAATATATACGTTTATCGTGGTGAGTTACAGATAGAGCTAGAATTTCGTTCCACTACATTGGTTTTTGATAGAATTATAGCATTTTTAATTTTTCAAAATCGGGATAACGATCTGGTGTGTTATACACTAAATTTAAGTTCCAAACGAGGTAATATCCTAAAGAGAAAAGGGGAACCCGGTAGAGGAAATGTGTTGCTTATGCTATAATCAGAATGCTTGTATCTTCAAACACGTTATATTTTAACTTGTTAATAACCTCTCGGACTTCGTTTGAGCATGTCTACACAAAATACTAAGTACAATGTCCGGTTTTATAAAATTAAAACCAAACACTGAAAATTCAGAAAAATAATGTAACTCGTTTATAAGGAAGATAAAAAAAAAATGTTTGTGGTATTGATCATTGAATCAAATGTGTTGTAATCTTGACATTAACGTCTTCATCTCAATATTAAATGATTTTTTATTACTGCAATCAACATTCCTTTGTTTCCTTTAAAAATATAAAGCATTTTTTTCTTTGTTTAAAATAACTATATTGAAAATATAACAATAATTATTTATTTTCAGTTTTGATATAGAAAGGAAATCCAAATGACAGTATAAAAACAAGAAGCTAACATGTGGAAACGATGAAAAAAGGTTTATCAACGTTTTCTACCTTTATCTACTTGTCGCGATGTGCAAATGATCATTTTTTTTCTTTTGCAATATTGGAATAATAAACTGTAATCATTTTTTGTACAACGAATTTGTAGAATCAGCGACAATATTTATTTTATGGATGGTAGGAAACGTGCTGCTTCAAAATGTAAGTACAGCAAATATTAAAAGAAAAGGTAACAAGGAAAATTCTGCTTTCAGATAACCTGACATTAACCTTTAATTTGAAAGAGATTTGTAAATTTAATGGGTAATGTTCTTTCTTTATTTTTCTCACTGATCACAACGAATGTTAAATGTTCAGGTGACAGGAAACGGAGATTCTTTGCAATGTAGGAAGTCTCTCGATACACTCGAGAATGTGCCAAATTGTCCAAAAGACAAGGAAGGATGGAATGAAAGAGCAAAACAAAAGAATTGTGAAGCTCTTTCCCATAATTGCAGCGAGTTAAAATATCACTGCGTATTAAATGAACACGGGAATGGAACTGTTGAAGTATGTGCACCACCAAGATTTTTACAAGGTCAGTTTGTCTTAGTTTAACCACTTCTGTGCCACAGGGCCGATTTTGGGCCGATCACACAGTTGCGTAGAGTGCCACGGGGCCGATTTTGGGCCGATTTTATTGAAATGAATTGTAACTCTGTATTTCTTTTACTTCTATTCAACGTAAATGATTATTAGACTTTTAAATATTTTTATTGCATAAAATTAAAGTTTTTATGGCTTATTTGTAGAATATCATGAAAATTTCAGGCAAATATATGGATAAACAAAGTAGTTTTATTCCAGCGATGACGCCATGAATTTTCGAAATAAATGAGTTGTAGCATAAAGTATCGGTATTATTACTATTGAATATGCTCAATGAACACGATTTCATTTCAAGTGTATATTTTCATTTTATTATAAATTCAGTATATTGAGGTAATACTCGTCCATTTAGCAGCAACGGTTAGAATCAACGTCATTTTACGTACATGACGTCATAATAACAAGTACGTGCAAGCCAAACCTTTAGAAAACGTTCCGAGTTTACAGATTACCACTACTCTTGAGGCATTTAGATTGATTGACTGATTGTTTAATTCCGTGATTTAATATTGTCAAGTTTATTTATTTTATTTTGTTGCATATGAACAAATTAAAATTTATTTCCTGTTTCGTTTTGTTTCCCGTGTTCGATGTATTTTTTGTAAATTTCCTAAATGCAGATTTTACATGCTGCTACTCAACTAAAAGCACCTGATAATTAAACATATTGAATAGATATTGAAAATATAACCAAAGCTAATAAATTTAAATGTTTGTTTTTGCATTAATTGTATTCCGAAATTTTAATTTTAATCAAAATTTCTTTTTTATTTGTTCCGTATTGACTTTATTTATTACATACCGGTATAACTTTCAATATTTCATTTTTTTTTAATAAAACATATGAATTCAATGTATTACAGTGAGAGGGGTAATCATGATCAGTTTGATATGACAATTTTTCTTCCAGAATTTTAATGGAAAATAAAGGATGCAATTTTTTTAAATTTCTAATGAGAAAAACACATGTATGGCAAATGAATGTGACAATCGATTTTCGAAAAAAAATTGTGTTATTTTTTTTAATTTATTTTGTTAAAATGCTATTGATCTTTCTATTTTCATTGTGTATGATATATCCTAAATATATTCCTTACACTAGTGTGTAAATTTTAACAGGAGTACAGATTATTTAGATTTTTGCTAGGGAAGTAAAAATTGCACCTCCCTCTGATGATGACTATACAAAATAAAGTTTACGTTAACAAAAAATACAAAATGTTGTCATATATTTTTTTGATTTGTCCCTTTGAATTAATTAATGCTAATCATGCATCAGGTAAATTATATCTTCGGGACTAGGTTAATATAAAACAATTATTGAAAATCTATATCTTAAACTGCAGTAGAAACTTGCCTAAAACGCAAAATGGGGGGAGGGAGAGAGAGAGAAATGAAAAACAAGAAGTAAAAACAATATATTAAAGGTGATTATTTTTGATAATTCTCACTATTGTTTTCGGCTTCAAGAAGAAAGAAAAAACGGCAAGGGGACAGCCGTCTTTCAGTTTAAAAAATTTAAACTAAATACATGTATTATATTATAGCAAATTAATATTTTTTTTAATGGGTAAAACTCGATCCATCCCCACCCCAACCCCCATCCATTAGAGTACGTACGTGCTACGAAATATGCGATTTTTTAAGATATCGACCTTTTCCTTACTTACTCGTGCGAGTTCCATTTACATCATGGTATATGTACATGTATGTAGTTGTACTTTTGAAAACATTATATCTATAGACAAATACAATTTCAGAGAGAGAGAGAGAGAGAGAGAGAGAGAGAGAGAGAGAGAGAGAGAGAGAGGAAAAAAAACACAGTTACTAAAACACTCGATTAATTTTGAAAGGTCTTTGAATACATTATTATTTAAACTTATTGAGTGCCTTTTTTTAGTGATTCTCAAGGTTGGTTTCCTCAGTTAAATTAGTATAGCATAAAGTGATTGAGCATTTTTTTTTATCTGATATTTTTTGGATAGGGTCCCTCCTCCCTGGGGGGGGGGGGGCTACATAATTGCAGCTATAGCTTTATTAAACCACCAACTCTTTTTAATTGTGTTACTATGAATACTTCTAAGAAACAAAATACGAAAAATTGTGGAATTTTGGGAAGTCTTTTTTAAATTTTACTAGGATGAGTTTATGTATGTTTAAAATATTTATTTTAAATCATAATACGATCGGTACATTTAATTAAAATTTTGTTAACGCTCGATATTCGGAAATAGGGTTGAGCCGCAAAGAACCGGGTCTAAATTAAACAATAAAATGCTTTCATTGTTTGTCATTACTGGAATTAACGGAAGCAGCTGTTGCAGAAAAAATACATAACCCGTCTAAGCGGGTTATGTAATTTTTTTTCTGCAATAGCTGCGACCGTTAATTCCAGTAATAACAAACAAAGAAAGACATTTTATTGTTTATATTTATATCTGTTTAAATAATCATTTAAAGTAGGATTAAAAATATTAATTATTGTATTATTGATGCGAACGTCTTTATATACGTTTCATTGATGGAACAGCCACTGATCAAGAAACTTTGTAAAGGCGACATGCCTACTGTAGTTCATGCAGTGATTAACACAATGGGTTTTCTAAACTAATAAAGGAGAAAATATTCAGTGGATGTAAATATAAACTAATACACTGTATATTTTTTCTTTCCTATTAAAAAATCGCAAATGGACTGGTGTAACTGAAAAATATATTAAAAGATAAATGGGCATAAAAATTCTTACCTCAATTCCAAAAAAATTAAAATTTAAAAAAAGTCCTTACTCATCTATCAAGTACTCTCCTGGTTGATACTTGTACGAAGCGTGTTGGACCGAATTATTTGCAAACCAAAATGGCAGTATAAATGGGCTAAATTTTCGATAATTTCAATTTTAGGGTTAGGAGGGCTAACAATTATAAGGAATGTTTTGTTGTGGAAATAGTGCAAGAAGATTTTAGAAAAACACGGTTTGTAATATTTTGAGATGACAGTTTTGAAAACATGGAGAAATTAATCAAACAGCGCACTTTTTTGTGCGCAATAAATATACAGTTTTGTCAATGGATGGCACTGTAGCTCTCCGGTCTGTCAATATATATTTTTTCAGAGAGCTACAGTTCTGCAACTAAATTTATGGTTAATCTATGCTTGAGTAGACCATCCGTCAAAAAATGCAGTTTTAATTTTTGTTTAATCTTGTATAAAAAGAAGCATGGAATCGGATACAAAGCTGACGGTCTACATGCAGGTAACCTAAGATGTTAAGTTTTAAAAACTATTTACGATATATGAGTCGAGTTTTTTTTTTGGGGGGGGGTGTCCCTCATTTTGAAATGTTCCGTTTAAGTTATTAAATATCTATATGTAAATAATAAAAGTAACGAAAAACCAACCTTTGGAAATACAAAGCCCACTTCAAAAGTATGAGGAGAGAGTCGTGTATTTAATAAAAAACTTAACCAAGCCCCCACCCTCTTTTCCCCTCAATTCATAGACATGTTTATACCCGGTACACAAAATATGTTTTTCAACTTTGAGCTGGTTACTTCCGAATCGTATCCTACAAAAAAATCTGAACTCGATTGCCACCGATTTCTAAAAATTGTATACAAGGACAGACTGCTGTTTGAGGCCGGATAGCGCCTTAAATGTTTTAAAAATGAAAAAAAAAATACGCTTTACCATTATTCATTTTTTTTTTCAAGTTATTACGAAAGAACATCTGTCACTGCACACGTAAAATGTAGAATTTGCATCCACTTTTGATACATGTAAATATGTAATTGTTGCATAATGCTTAAATTCTAGCAAAAAGCAATGTACATGTATATTCATTTACGTTTAATATGTACTCTATACAAAATGAAAATAAAGTAACAATACTTATAAGGGTTGAGGTAAATCATTCACAATTTACTTGGGAAAAGAATAGAGGCATACACAAAGTGAGGACTATTCTATTTCCGACTGTCAGTTTTCAAAGTTCGTACATGTCCTAGAAAACAATTATTTTCAAAAAATAGGTAATGAGAAATGTCTTTGACACATTTGATTTTTTTATTTCATGTATTTAATGGCATAAAGGTTTGGCGTGTCAGGAAGACAAAAATATCCTAACAGTATTTGAATTCTCTAAACAACAAGATATAGCAATAAAATACACGCGATTTGTTTTAGGTTTTTAATTTTCTTGATATTAAAAGGTGTTAACCTCCATATTACACGGTCTTCTTATCAGTGTAGAGTTTCAGACTAGCTAATTTATGAGTAAACGAGTTTGTTGGGGTATATTTTTATTATTATTTTTTTTTAATTCATACAGAATGCGTTCAGAGTACTTTTATTTTTAAACAATGTATTTAACTTCCGTACATTGTAAATACATACCAGTATGCAAAATGGAAAGTTTACCAATTCATATTCGGAAATAATTTTGATGGCTTTAATACATCCATTTTCCTTTACCCATACTTCACAGTAAATCAACCAAATTATCAATCAGTGCGTAAATCAATTTAAAAAATAAGGAATGGACCGCGCAGCCGTGTACGTGTTGGAGATGACGTTATCTTCAGAAGACACAATTTTTTTGAAATGTCTCTTTCTTTAAATAATAAAAAAAAACTTTGTCTCAGATCATGCGCTGAAACAGGATCTTCCTCTGTTCAAATTATACATAACGCAGGTGCGATTTACGTCATTGATACAACATAAACCCGCAATTTTTAATAACGTCACGACCATTGTAACGTCATTTACGTGTGACGTTACGTTTTTTGGCAATTCAAAAATTTACGTTGGCAGCGAAAGGGTTAAGATAACGTCAAATCTTAGGTAGAACTTTAAGAAAATTCTTATTCATGATCAATCAGTCATAATCGTTTATATATAACTTACATTACAGTTACTCTATTTAAACATTCATTGATTGAACGCCATTAATCATATATTGTTAAGTAAGTTTATATGAACCAAATATTAATCACTTATTTCCATTTGTAAAGAAACCAAACGTGTCAAATACGGTAATGCAAAAATGGGAACCAAATTCAAATGTTGGAAATTTGTTATATGATACTCAGGTGACATACAAGGTCCATGAACCTCTTGGTGTCAATTTCAAAATCACATAAATGAACTCAATATACATATATTTTAATACAGTTTTTTGTGTGTTTTGCAGCGTATTGTATATTCAATCAATGTGGTATATTTTTTTAATATATAGGCTACTGTCCTTCATTCATCACAAGTACATCTACGTTGTATGACCACTACGGTAAAAAGTGTTCGGATTTTCGCTATAATCCATGTCCAGGACGATACTCTTCAAATGAAACGTACAAATGTAAGTTTTTTCTCCATATATATATAAATACATATGATCTCCAACCTATTATCTATTTATATCATACTAATAAAATTTATCGTATAGTCATGTACATATTAAAATCAATTATTTCTAGCTTAGTTCATTTATAAGAAATGAACAATAAACATCTCGAGACATCGTTTACGCTTTTCTTGACATTTTATCTAATTTTATTGTTTGTCACCCGAAAGGTTACTAATTGGGACCTTATCATAACTTGATTAAAGCCTGTTTACAGGGAAAAAATGTTTAATTTAGGATAGACTCTGATTCTTATCCAAATTTTTCGAGTACAACCTTTTGTTTGGTTCAAAGATTATAAAACAGCGTAAACTGGCCTTAAACAGGTTATACTTGAATAATTTGCCTAATAATTAGAATCATTCCTTATAATTTAAATAAAACATTGGCAAACATTTGTGGGTGCAGAATTTCGTTGATTTCCATTAGTTCTAATTTGCCACCCAATAATACAATTAACAGTAATAACAGAAGAGATTGGAAGCGAGGGGAGTAATAACTGATAGATAGACCTAGTAGCCATGATGTTTGTTTACAACTGATAAGATCGAGTTACTGTTTGAGGTTAAAGGTATATTAATTAACGAGGCCCGATCTAGTTGAACTGCGCATACGTTTTAACGCAGCGTCGACTCAGGCACGTCATAGTACCCTTGACTGCCGTCACAATTGAACACAATAACGTCACGATTAAAATGACGTCAAATTGCGCTAAAATGCTTCGCTGATCTTGCATACCTGGTAGTTCTATAGAATGTACATGTTGAAAGCTGGTATTTCCATAATTTACATGTTTTTTAAAAATACCTTTTAATTAATAAACAACTTTGGATCATGATTTATTATGAGGTATCAATTTCTTGGTACATATGCATTAATTTTACCTTTTTTATTTCAATTTGTGAGTTAAAAAAAACAAACACTACAACCAAATGTAAACGATTTTAGTCTTTCTCCTTGAACGTGTTGAAGTGTTTATACACATGCACCCTTTTTTTTATTGAGGACTTAAATATGCATGGATTAGATTGAGTTAAAATAAATCAGTCTCTGAATCATTTAAATGCAACCCCCGATAAATATTTTTTTCTATATACATGTATTACATGATATTACGTCATTTGTCGCCTTTACCCCTCCCCCTTTTTTCCCACGTATAACGTCGCATGTTAAGAAAAAAATAAAGCATGTAGAGAAAATTATTTCAGAATGTAAGAATTATTTAGTTTTTAGAAACTAATACATTATTGCAGTTGTTTGTTGATGTTATGTTAATCCACGGCGACTTATTTCATATCTAGTCGGATAAAATAAATCCTAATTTTGTGTTTTGATATGTCCCCTTTTCACTGCAATAAAGGCTACCTCCAATTTTCTTTTCATTTTTTATGAGAAGAATGAAAATTGCATGATATATGTGAAAAACAAAACATTTCATCCTGCATTTTTTTTTTATTTTCAATTTCTTTGTTTTTTGGAGAGTTTACTATGTTATTGTGTATAAAAACACGAAAAATGGTCTATATCTTGACAGTGCCCCATTTGACTACAATAAAGGCAAGGTAACAAAATTTCATTCTAATTTTTCTTAGCATAATACATACAAAAATATTTCCAAAAATTAAAATTTTTTATCATTCCGTTTTCGTAATTTTCAACTAGATCGGGCCTCGTTAAATCTGGAATTTTTCATGAATCTCGAGGACTGGAAATGAGAGGATTGCATGGAAACAGATGATTCGACTGGTTGTCAGGGGGTGTATTACCATAGCAAACCAGATTATGCAGAAATATTTCCATTTTCATTGATTTTTCTGTGATAACTCTTTTAAAACGTAGATGTCATGATCATTTTTCTGGCATATTATATTGGGGCGAGCGCAGGTATTCCTCAAAAATACACTTGCAACATTGATCCGCCACTTCAAACAACCTCAAGTGGCGCGAGAAATTTTGATTGTGACGTCGCTTAACGTAACAGATTCCGTCACATACTACTTAGACAGTCAATTGTGTTGAAGAACGAGACTACAGGCCCAAACTCAATACAGTGTCAATTCCCCGGGGCTTCTTTCCCTACGAATAATGAAATATAATAGTTATTCATTTGCTTGTTTTTTAATTCAGCCTAAGCCCCTTTTCGAGAAAGTCTTTCTTTAAAATGATATCCTAAGTTGTTAACTTTCAGTCCAACAGTTGTCTCTCCCTTCCTAAATCGTATCACACCAAAGAGAAGAAAAGTGTCTTCTAAATACCGTACATGTTCTTATCAAATATAAAAAAAAAAACATAATATGTTCGAAAATGATTTTCAATGAGCTCACAAACATTGACACTATCTTGTCGCATTTTTTGTATCCCTAAGGGTCATACATGTATGTTAAACGTCTTTATCTCAGATCTTTAAGTAACGTCATCACCGAAAAGTTACACAGCCAGGTTCAAGGAACTATTTATCATATCTAATAGTTGCCAAAAGATTGGCTAAATCAGGCACAATGTTTTTCAATGTGGCTTAAAATGGTCGATATCAATGCACTTTGAAAATAATTTTTTTTTCAAATTGCGTTAACTTGGTCCCAAATTTAACGCATTTCGAAAAAAATCAAATGCCTACTTTTTCGAAGTGCGTTGTTACAAATGCGAAGCGCATATGTTCTTAGAAAGATAAAGCAAAGTATTTTTTTAAAATTAAGTTTGGTTATTTGTTTTTAAAAGAAAAGTTTATGTTTGAATAATAAGAGCACTATTACAGACCAAGAATGCTACCAGTTTGCAGAAAAGCAACATTTTACTACAGCAAGTGTCAATACAAAGGGAACAACTACAAAACATGTAACAGAGGAGCGGAAAGAAAGGTACTCAATTTTAAATAAATATGGGTTTATAATAGGTAAACAAGTATGAAAAAAAATTGCTTAATTAAGGCAAGGACAAATGATACCTTATCAGCTGACCTGAACCGAAGGCTCATGTAAGATTCCCTGATCAAAATTTGTCCGTCGTCTGTCGTTGTCGCTGTCGTCGTTGTAAACTTTTCACATTTTCATCTTCTTCTCAAGAACCCCTGGGCCAATTTTAACCAAACTTACCTCAAAGTATCCTTGGGTGAAGGAGATTTAAGATTAAAGTTCGTTCAAATGAAGGGTAAAGCCCTTTTGCACTAAAAATTATTGGCATCTTTCAAAAACATTTTTCTCAAGAACCATTGGGCCAGAAAAGATGAAACTCATGTGGAAGCATCCTCGGTTAGTGTAGATTCAAATTTGTTGACATCATGACCCACGGGTATAGGGCTACAATAGCTGATAAAAGTTTTACATAGGAATACATATGAAAAATCATTTTAAAATCATATTGTCAAGATCAGGAAAGCTATGGCATGTGATATTAATATGGAAACATCCTCAGTTAAGAGTTAAATTTAGTGTGTTCATGTCATGACCCTGGAGGTAAGGTGTGGCCATAATGGGCAATCAAATCTTTACATAAAAATATGTAGGAAAAATCTTTTAAACACTTCTTCTCATGTATGGCAAAACTAAACATGTATGTTTTATTGATATAGTGAAATGCTCAAGAAAAAAAATTCAAATCCCTTCTCCCCTAGCAAGTAAACTTTTCAATACTGAGCTGATTTGTGATTTTTAACTAGCCCATGTGCTCAGGTGAGCGGTGTGGCCCATGAGCCTCTTGTTTCACAAACATCTTACTTAAATATGAACAGATATGCAAATAAATATAATAGTCAATCAAATGTTGTTTCCTTAAAAATATTTGAGGGTTGATCCAAAAGTTCGTTGAATTTCCTTCTAAAATTGATCATGATTTGATGAAAGCAAACACAATGCATATTTTGATATAGAGTCATAATGCAACATTATTTGACGTTTTCACCACATTCCCATTACCAATAAGGTCACACGAGCTTTCTGAAAATGGATAGTTGTGAAACCAGGGAGATACTTCGACGTAACGTCAAGTTAGATATGTTACCTCACGTTATAGAAGCATTTCATCCTATTGTCCGATTTAAATAAGAAATTATACATACTTTTGCCCTTTTCTACATTTCTTTTCTCAAGAAAAGCCACTTCTTTGAGGTATCCTTTTTGCACCAATTTATCTTCATTTTTTACTCATGTTTGAAAAATACTCCCCCATTTTTCCATATCTTTCAATTTAAATAGCAATTTCAAGAAGAGTACGTCAGCCGACAATAGCACTTTTAATTTGTCTATAGGGGGAACAAGCACTTAAAACAGAGCCTACAAAGGGAGACACACCTTTAATGAACGTCCAATGAAGTTCTCTTTTTCTTAAATTCCTTACGCCATTAGAAAACCAGTAACTGGATGCACTATCCACAGCCTATGTCATTTATATACGCGTTTAAAATTTTGGTATTTTCACAAAACTTATGACTTGACCGAAATATGTCGTTGTCTAGCATTTTAATGATGAACAATAAATCATCGATTCTCACGCAAAGGTTTATAAAAGATCAAGCAATCGTACATTACATCATTTTCGTTTTATATACCGTAGCCCGCGTGGCGCAGTGGTTAGAGCGTCTGCTCTAGAGTCGCGAAGTAAGGAGTCAATCCTTAGGACGCGGGTTCGAATCCCACTGCGGGACGTGGAGACTGGTCCTTCGGATGAGACCGTATAAACCGAGGCCCCGTGTCGCAGTAGGTGCTGGCACGATAAAGATCCCTCACTGCTCAAAGGCCCCGAGTGCCGAGCATAGGACAAAATTTGTAGCCCTCCACCGGCAAGTGGTGTCGTCTCCATATAAGTGAAAAATTCTCGAGAGGGACGTTAAACAATATACAATCAATCAATCAATCGTTTTATATACCACATAGAGCGATTTTATCTCCATTTCACGTATTAAAAATTGAATGATAATAAACGCGTTAATGTTTCCACCGCATTTCCAAACAACTGTTTCTATGACAACAGCGACAAATTTACCATCATAACTTTTTAAAATGTTTTTATTGAAAATATTCAACGTGCCTTTATTCTCATATGTAATTTTCAACCAATTTCAATATGAATAAATAAACTATGAAGAAATTCCACGAACTTTTGGATTAACCCTCGTATATACGAGGGTTGTCCCATAAAATCGTGGACAAAGCGTTTTTCTCAAAAAGTAATGGGCGCACTAAGCTGAAATTTTCAGTAAATGTTTATTCATCATATTTAAGTGAATCATAGTGTTTTTGATTATATATATTTAAAAATAAAGATTTTATTCTGCTTGAATGTGCACAAGGTACGGTCCTACGGCGCACGGTAAAAATAGCAAGGTTATATTAGAGAAGACATAAGAATTAATTCGTAATAAAAGTTTTCAATACATAAGATTAGGATGAAAATTATCCTAATTCCATTCCTTAATCAATTCTGTCGTCTTTTTAAAAATTTCAAGGCATTTGGTTAATTTTTGGCAGTTTCCCGAGCATTTGAAATGGGAAAGTAATAAACACAATGCTCGAAAAATGGCGACTTTTTATGACGTTACGGCGCACCGGAGAGCAGTTCAGATAGATTAGGATGTTGTAATGACGCCTTAAGAGACTTTAAATGAATACAGAAGAAAGAAAATATGAAAAATATCACCAGATCTTTAGTATATAAATGAAATGAAAGTTTTCTTAGTGAAGTCTTCGTGGTCGAGTCCCCAGATAGTACAAAACATATGGACAGACTGTCATTTGTAATAGCAAAGGACGCTGTCACTGTCGACCGTCGATGTGAGATTCTCTTTTAGTTGAATGATGGTGAGAATACTGTCTGTAACTTGCTAATAAATATTCAGAAGATCGCATGAGTGTGCCACATTGGTTTCTTAACTGGTTATAGATACTCACATATGTAAATCAATTAAATTTCTAAATTTAAGTGGGGCTTATCCAACTTTAAGTTTAGCAAAGATGAAACGTGACGCTGTTTTAGACACTTTGACGTTATCATCCGTGCGCCGTTGGGCGATACAGTACATAACATAAAATATCACAATTTGTTTACCTATGCATATATCTATTTGAAATTTGCTATGTATATTCATAATTTATCTACTAAAAAGTGGTGAAAATTTCAGAACGCAGTGATGATTATTTTTCAAACTAGACAACTTGTCCATGATTTTACGGGACAACCCTCGTATATCAACGATTGCAAAAAAAAAAATTGTCATTTAATTTATTCCCGTATAAAAAACATAAAACAAGAATTTTATTATTAAAATAACCGCTATGTTTGATGTTTCTTTCAGTTCAAAAGAAGCCTTAACCATAATTGGAGTAATTATTGGGATTTTCGTGATAATTGGAGTAATTCTATGTGTCTGGAAAAAAAAATTGCGTAAGTGTTTAGTCTTGCATATGTATATATACATTAAATTAGTAATTTTTTTAAACCGGCTACCACTTGTTCCAATACATTTGGCCGGATTAGACAGAATCCGGAGTGCAGGAAAAATAAAGGAAAATAAATGCTTGTAACAGTTATTTAATTTTTTCAATTACAAATTAAAATGATTAAATCATTCGATTTTTTGGAGCCTACAATTTTATTCAGAGTATTTGTAGAAGACTTACTGCCATTTTTAAAAATTCGTTCGAAATGTTCGATAGCTAAACATCAAGGTGAAGCTTATACGGATCAAAATCTTGAGAAGTTCAGATATACAAAGCGAGGATTATGCAAGTTAAAAACACGCTAAACATGAAGATAAAAATATTTACAATTTTATTATTTTTTGTTTACATTTAATTTTTTTTACAAAATTTATAATGAAGCCATTTCAAAATTAAACTTTAAGTTTTGATCCCGATTTATATTTGATTTGTCAATCGTGTACTTTTACATTCATTAATGTTAAATTTTGTTATATGGAATTTAAAGCAAGTAAACGTGTACATATCAAATCAATGAATTGTGAATAAACTTTGCTCTTTTTTTCCTTTTATTTTGAGTTCGAAGATGTCAAAGAATCCCACAAGGAGGTAGATACATTTTTAGTAAAGGTCAATTATTTAAAAAAGACTTTCAAATTGTATTCAGCTATTTAAAAGTACATGTATTTCTTTTTTGCCATTTATTCATTTTGATATACTATTGTTATCCATATTATTGGCTCAGCTAATGACTATATATGACCTAGCTAATGCGTCTAGCTTTGCTTTTATAGGTATAGAGGCAATGACGTTATTATCTGTTACGACCAAGACAAAATCCCCGTACGAATAATAATGAAATTCATGAAGTACATGTAATTTCAAAGAGAGAAGAAATTCAAATGTGTGGGCTGGGTTATTTCTTCAGACCCCTCCTGGCGTATGCAATCACCCTCTTGTCTCTTTTTTAGTAGCGAACAGTTTTAAGTTATTGTGTGCGGAGATTAAATTGTTCCTCAAAATCTGAAAATGCTAGGAAGGAAAGGAGAGATCCATTTCTCTTTCAAGGCCTAGATTTTTATCTGTATGCATGGTTTATTCGCAGGTGAGGAGAGGGACTTAATATTACATGCGGTCCACCCCGAGGCATTGACGGCCGTGCAGACCGTGAAAAACGCTTATGCTTATAGTATACACAAACAGTATAAACAGGCAGTCCACGAGTTTTACTTGTACAGCTTGTTGTCCTACTGTTCATCATTAAATTAGCAGATCTCGACATCGTAAATAAAAAATATCAAATACTAACAATAAATGATAATTGAAAAATTCCATAATTTCAGACTTTTATCTAACATCAAATAAACAGAAATCTCACCGGTCGACTTTTGAAAAAAAAAACAACAAACAACTTTGATATATTATGAACATAACCTACTTATTCAGCCAATCAAATGCTTCCATTTCTCGCGAAGATTCGATTCTTCATGGTGAAGAATTCTTCTATTTCTGAAATATTTAGCGGTGTCTGATTGGTTCACTTGACAGTGAGATGGTGTGTCTTCATCGGTCTTTGTTCAGCACACAAAGAGAAACTATTCAAAACCAACGTGCTGTTTACAATAATATTTAAACTTTCTATGCATTGCTACACTTTATGTCACTGTTATATTCTTTTGTCGCCTTTCTGAATATTATTTTTTTTTCACATTTCGGTACATACAGAAAATACAACCATCGTCATATATATATTAGGGCGCTCTCATCTTTACGCAAACATTTTTCAAAAATATAGATATTACGATTCTTGTTACAAGGATATTCATTAGTTCAGTAGCTTTAATATGTTCACCGAACCATTTCCTTAGTAAATCACGTAGCATCGTTTTTGAAAGGGGCGGCAGCCAGAAGATTTTTTTTACTTACTTGAAAAAAAGGTGACAAACAAAAAAAAGGGGACATATCCCAAACTCGATTGTCTTATTTCGGGGGGGGGGGGGGGGGAGACTTTCAATGAACATTTTCGATAGGAAAAGTTATGTCTGGAAAAAAAGTGGGGGAAGGGGCAGGCGTGCCTGATTCAAGCTATTCCATATAATCTCGTGTTGACCTTAATGGGATGAAGTCCATTCTGAAACCGTGTGTGTTCGATATTGATTGCGTGCTCGATATGTACAACGAGCGGTCAAGTTGAGCTTTATATATGACACAGCCATGGGAGGAGTTTATTTTTAATCCATTCATTTGATTGGCTGAGGTTCTGTTCTAAGTCAGTAAAAACATATGAAGAGAAATCTTCGTCACGAATTCATGACGAAGATTTCTCTTCATATGATCTTACTATTACTTACATGTACCTTACATTGTACGTGACAGCAACAATGACTTAAAATTCGTTGTAAAATAGAATAATGAAATACGGGTATAAATAAAAAAAATACTCATCCTTTTTTGTCCCTTTCAAAATCTTTAAAAATCAATTAATAAATATCGTTAATATGGTATCAATGAGATCTTCGATACTATTGTTTAATGACTGTTTTGATGGTCGTTTTAAGACTAATTTTCTTGTGTTACAATAAACATTAAATACATATTAAAAATACTGAAAATACTAAGTAAGAATTCGAAAATCCTAGGAAGGATTGATTTCGGGAGAAAAGGCGTCGAGGTGGGGAGGGGGGGGGGGGGGTGAGGGGGGTGGGGGGTGTTAATCAAACATATATTTAGGTACGGTGAATAAAGGAATTTCCCCTCTCTAATAATAGACAACGTAAAGTAGAAAAAAATTCTAATGTATTACATATACGTTCTTAACAGTTGGTCTTTTCTAATATTTAGAATTGCACTATCAATTTAATTTGCTCTAAAGATACTTCTCAGACCTGTATGTTTTCGTGCATTTTTTTGAAAATACGTGTTTGAAATTATTTTTTGTGTGTCTATTCTTGTCTTGTAAATTATACACCCATTAACGATTTGTCTTTTTTTACATTACAACAAAAGGTTGCCGTACTTGAAGTATTTGTACATATTTTCCTTTTTTTAGGACAAAGATATCAAGGAAACCTACATGGAGGTTATTATTTAGTTTATTTCATCAAATACTAAATATGATAGATACATCTTGGTTAAATAATTAAATGTAATTATGTCAATTTCTCTCACTATGTTAATTAATAAACTATCTTAGATGCAAAACTGATTATTACAGTTGGTGTTAATCAGACTGACCCTGCTCGAAATCCACTTTTGAACCCTGACCAACAAAGCGGTAAGTTTTCTCCTTCAATCTTTTTTAGTCATTTTCTAAATCAGAATTAGTTTTTGTATACAAGTTAAATCATAAAGGTTACTAGAAAACATGAGCCAAAGACTTTTTTAAAGCCCGTATCGTGTATTTTTGACTTTTCTATAACCATTGAATAAATATTAGTACAAGTGTTCCTAATAAAAAGGTACATTTATGAAGATTATACATCCACTCAGGTACGTTAAGGCAGCACCAATATCGTTATTCGGCAAATTTTGTAAAATGTAACATTGATTAATCGGAAAGCCATGAATAAACAATTATCATTATTATTGCTGATTCTATTGTGAAGATTTCTATGAGACTAAGGCTTAAAGAAGTTCTTTATTTCATGCATGACATCATTCTGAGAGGTCTATAATTAATGCAATGTTACATCCCGGGAGTAATAAATCTCTCTTTGGAAAGATGATTATGCAAAGACATCTCTGTGGCAGGAAAAATGATGCCAAAATAAGGCCTCTTACCCTGCCCAATTATTGTTTCAAACACACACTAAGATATCAGATTTCGGCTGTACAGATGCAATAAATAGACTCCTGGGGGTCGTAACATAAAGGCTACTTAAGTCTTAGACCGTGCTTAAGTAGGACTTAAGTACAGTCTAAAACTTAAGACCGTAACTAGAAGCGTACTTAGATTTGGAAATCTTAGCAAACCTTAGGCGGCCGGTAGAGGTGACTTAATTATATCTTAACTTTCTTGTACTTATATTTAGAATTATTTAATGTTGACTTTCGATGTAAAAACATTCCTATATTCATATTATGCATTAAAGAAATAATTATCTATATTTGACGCTGATTTAAGAATTTTATTTTTTCGTTGGGAGGGGGATGGGGTGGGGTGGGGTGATCACTGATCACAATTTCATTCACAGCACAGCGCTAGCATTCATGTAAATACAAAATTTAATTTTAGGGATACGTCTGAAATTAATAGGACTTCAGTTATAGAAATATCCCGATTTTTGTTTTGTATCCTTGATTATAAGTATATCATTAAACTTCTGCATTTTTTGCTTCTGACATACATGGCATTATACATAGTGGGGATTCTAGAGTTTCAATTTCAAGTGAATAGGCGGTCGATTCTCTTTTCTTGTCTGCGATAATAACAGGGTAAGTGAGCATTTATCAAAACAAAAGAGTTACAAGAGGTAAACTGAAAACACCTCAGGTGATAAAACAATTGTCTTGAACATTTACAATGAACTACAATTCGCCACTTTCTGACCGTGCCTTATTTGTTTCAAACATTCCGAATAGTTTATAACATAATTATAATTTTAATACGAAATCTAATCTAACATAACTTTAACCGATAGGTAAGGGCGTCAACTTTAATATGTAATTAATTAAAACCCTAACTGAATCTCATTTAGCAGTATATCTATATAAAATCAAAAACTATCAGTTGACTCATGTGAAATATTTTTAACATAAGTCTGACTTAGCTAGGACCTAGCTTAGTTCGCTGTATGTTACGGTCTAAGACATACTTAAGCAGTACTTAGACAGTTCCTAAGATTTTGCCTAAACCGAACTTACGACCCTACTTAAGTCAAAAACTTAGCAAGCTTTATGTTACGAGTCCCTGAGCTCTGGATCTGAAGTTGAAGATATATCTCAACATCATGTTAATCACTGAGCTACCAAACAATGGATGGAAATTATAATGCTGGACAATGATTCGATATCAGCTTTGGCAGGGATGTTTGGGAAATGACAGGGCTTGTAAGCTCACCAAATCTAAATTTCACTTATTGTAGACATAGTATAGTGAGACAAGTATTGATGAAAGGTAATCATTTTCCTTTACGTGTCACAAGAAGCAAGGAGAGATAATAATACGTTTTGGGGGCTAAAAAAGGAACATACGAAATGATGACTTTAAACGTGATGCTAATATTCTTGTTTCATCAATATGTTTGTCGATGATTTATATCGTTTTAGAAATTGTTCATACGCAGAATATACTCTTGTGTATCGAATCAAGTGAGATATATAAACTACACTTGTAGGTGATAAGGTATATTGCTGCATATAAGTAATGGGGAGTTTACATTTAAAAATTGAAATTACTATTAGTTATTGACAATAGGACGTCGTATATCTAAATGTCGAGTCGAAGTCCACACCAAGTGTTTTCTTCTTTTCACGCATAAGATTTTGGACAGATACATAAATATCTCTGATAATAATGATGCACTATTCGTACACATAGGAATTCCAATTGATTGTCGGAAGATCTGGGGGTCGTAACATAAAGGCTACTTAAGTCTTAGACCGTGCTTAAGTAGGACTTAAGTACAGTCTAAAACTTAAGACCGTAACTAGAAGCTTACTTAGATTTGGCAATCTTAGCAAAACTTAGGCGGCCGGTAGAGGTGACTTAAGTATATCTTAACTTTCTTGTACATATATTTAGAATTATTTAATGTTAACTTTCGATGTTTAAAGTTTCCTCTATTCATATTATGCATTAAAGAAAATTATCTATATTTGACGCTGATTTAAGAATTTTATTTTTTCGTTGGGAGGGGGGTGGGGGTGGGTGATCACTGATCCCAATTTCACTCACAGCACAGCGCTAGCATACATGTAAATACAAAATTTAATTTTAGGGATACGTCTGAAATTAGTAGGACTTCGGTTATAGAAATATCCCGATTTTTGTTTTGTATTCTTGATTATAAGTACATTTTGTATATCATTAAACTTCTGCATTTTTTGCTTCTAACATACATGGCATTATACATAGCGGGGATTCAAAAGTATCAAACTTTTTAGAGTTTCAATTTCAAGTGAATAGGCGGTCGATTATCTTTTCTTGTCTGCGATAATAAAAGGGTAAGTGAGCATTTATCAAACCAAAAGAGTTACAAGAGGTAAACTGAAAACACCTCAGGTGATAAAACAGTTGTCGTGAACATTTACAATGAACCACAATTTGCCACTTTCTGACCGTGCAGTATTTGTTTTCAAACATTCCGAATAGTTTATAACATAATTATAATTTTAATACGAAATTTAATCTAACATAACTTAAACCGATAGGTAAGGACGTCAACTTAAATATGTAATTAATTAAAACCCTAACTGAAACACATTTAGCAATATATCTATATAAAATCAAAAACTATAGGTTGACTCATGTGAAAATTTTTTAACATAAGTCTGACTTAGCTAGGACCTAGCTTAGTTCGCTTTATGTTACGGTTTAAGACATACTTAAGCAGTACTTAGACAGGTCCTAAGATTGTGCCTAAGCCGTACTTACGACCCTACTTAAGTCAAAAACTTAGCACGCTTTATGTTACGAGCCCCTGGTCTCCAAAAACAACATAGATTTTGATAATTAGAAACTCAGGCATCGTATTCATGTCAACTTCAGCGAACATGTACTTGTTTTTTTTTAAATCAGATTGCTTTTACAAAATAATTTTGCAAATGAGTAATGACAATGTTGGCAAAGCGAGTATCATTTTATTTTTTAAATAGAAACTATCAAATATATCAAAAAGCCTGGACTTCTATTAATCGCGTGGAATGGTTGTGTATGAAGAAGGATATGGAGATAACAAACAGCATTCAGTCTCAAAGTCCATAAAACAATACAAAATAAGAGCAGAGCAAACACGGACCCCCGAAACATCAGAGGTAGTATCTGGTGCCATCTAAAAGTGAGCATCCCCTGCCGACCGTTCACACCCGCCATGTGCTCCTTGTCATGATCAGGAAATAATTTTTAAAGGTCGTTAATTTGAAGCTGTTGATTTTGGAAAGATCTTTTGATTTCAAATTGTCCAAAAGGTAGTTCAAATTCATTTTCGTTCTTTGATATATTAAATATATTCAACACTGACATCTGATGTTGAAGAATTTCTTTCTTAGAAAGGGAAACTATGAGTATAAGATGGATAACCACTTGTAGAGTCAAATCCAAGTTCTTCTAATATGCAATTATATAACGAACCTTACACACGAAGAAAATGTTGTTACCTTTAATTTGTCAGCAGGTCAAGTATGTATACTGATTGCGTAATCTATTCAATTATATTTTCACTTCTGGATTATTGATTAATCGTTCAGTTAGAACCACTCTCTTGAACTACCTTTTTGTGTTTAAAGAATTAGAAAAAAAATTAATGCTCGTCTGTTTTATGTAAAGAACTGCAGAAACTTAAAATTAAATTTAAAAAATAAAATGAGGAATGACAAACGGGAGAATTACTCTCGGTATGTTCATGTTACTGTCAGGTAATGTGCCTAGAATGTTATCGTAAATAATTATCGAAGAAATTTTATCTTATTTTTATCTAATATGATTACAATTAATGTTGAAACTTTATCGATGTTAGTTAAGATTGCCTTTCTTTTCCCTTATCGCAGCATAATGTGTCCCTACGAACGTTGCACAAAAGTAATGAATTGTGTGGAGGCCTCAAAGATAAATATTTTTTTAAACTTTGTAATTTCTAAGTACTTACTTTAAACGTTCTTTTTTGAGAATTAATCGATGTGTTAACTTAGACCTTTGTACTTATAAACTCAACATTAAATTGCTTTGCACTTTATTCAGTTTACAAAAATAAAGGCATTTGCCTACATATCGATAAATTCTGAAGAAAGAATGCTTAATCTTATAATTTATATACCTGCGTTCAAATAATATATTGGGGCAGGAAATCGCCAATGACTATTTTATTTTTCAACAAAGCAAACTACTACCTTTTTAATCTTCTTTTATATTGTTTTGCTTGAGAGTCTAAACCCCATGTCTTGAATATTTTATAATCCACTCTCAATAACAGCATAATCTCTGTCTCTTTGACATGGTGATGAACTATTTTTTAGCAGTGCTTGCAACATTTAATAACGAGGTCTTCAATATCCAGGCTATGTTAATTTTTTTTTAATTTATAAACACTACATTTGATCTTTAATTGTCAATTTTTGTGTCTTAATTATCTGTAACTGTAACTTGACACTTTGTTTATTTAGTGACACGCGTCCGTGATACAATTAAAAGGATAAACAATAAATTTTCATTAAGCCTAAATGTAATCAAAGGAATATTTTTGTTTATAATTAATAAGAAAAATAATATATACTGTACTTATTATAAAAATAAAATCATTAAAGTATAACTTCTGTTTAATGCATAATCTTAGAATACATACCGGTAAATAATTTAATGTACACAGACATTTGTCAACGAGATTAGTCGGCACATGTTTTAAATTACTTTTTGCTGTGGTACACCTTGGTTGATGACAACTTTTGGGCAACATATATATATGAATGTACAATCCGTATATAAATATAAGTAAAGTTTAATGCAAGTGAGTGAAACTATTATTGACGTCACAGTACCATCCTTACATCATTTTTACGGCTCTGATATATTTGTGAACAATAATTCTTTAAATGTATCAATGAATGAAGATATCTCTGTAAATACAGGAAACGGTGGCTAATATGATATCCATGTCATTATCTTTTATATATGAAAGAATGTATGAAAGAAGGATATGAAGACAACGAACAATATTCAATCTCAAAGTCCATAAAACAGTACAAAATAGAAGAGTAAACACGGACCTCCGAAAAATCAGAGGTGGGATCAGTTGCCATGGAAGATTTAGCATTCCCTGCTGACCTACCACACCCGCCGTGTGCTCCTTGTCATGATTAGGTGATAACGGAAAAATCCTTTGTCAATCCAGTGTATAAATAATAGACTAAAAATTAGTATGAAAGACGTCATTCAGCTTTTGACTCAATGACAAATTAATTGTATTTGTTGACAAGGTCGTTGCATTGACCAATATTTTTTTCCATGAAAATTTCATGTTTATAAGTTTATATGAATTCACATTATTATTATTATTATTTTTTTTTGGAACTTTCGAGTGAAGTTTTCTTTGCACGATATTTATGTGATATGCTCTCAATGTAAAGTTCATATGGATCTTATATCAAAATTGCATGAAGCTTTTATAATTATTTTAAATATTTTGTTTTAATTTTTCCTCTTTTTTACGCAAAGAATCTTAATGAAAGGCATTTGAATTTCATATAAAATTTATACAAGCCACATTTGGTTGTGTAAAACATATAAGAAACAAATGAAATGTTCATGGTGAACACAACATTACTTTTCATAAAATCAGAATGTGTAACAAAACATTGTAACAGTTTCGAAACTATTAGCTTTTTTTTTTTTTTTTTTTTGAGAAAAAACCCCCTCTAAAATACATTGTAAAGTTGACTATCAAAAGCTATATATTAAACATCTTTCCTCTGATATAACTATAATTCACAAAAAATGTATATGTTTCACAATTTCAGACAATATTCCTGGTACTGGTCAGAACGCAAATGGACAAAACAGATCTGGAGGTATGTTGCAAGAAAACAACAGAGTAAATGTATTTTTTAACACATTTGATAAAACTTATAAAAATCAAAAAATGTACAAGAAAAGGGATATTTCATATCAACAGATATGGGAGACTTTTAAATTATTATTATACCTCATTTTAAATATTCTTCAAAACGCGTTATCTGATTGGTTCTGAGTTATCAATTGATCGGGCAGTAAAACTTCATTATTTACGGCCGTCGGCGCGCTTTTCATCATATTCTACCTCTTCGGAACACCTAGTGTATTTTCCCGTCATATAGTTGTCGTTCGTTGAACGAAAACTCCCGAAAGTAGTAGACATCACAATACCTTGGTTTACATCACAAAATTGATGATAATGTGTTGACCAAATTGCTTTAGTATAAATTTATGTAAAAAATGAAAGTGAATTTGAGAGCGATGCCGAATTTGAAAATTTATGTTTATATTAAAAGTTTTGCCTCTTTCGGTAAAATAAACAATTCATTGCATAAATGTTCGGGAAACATGAAGACTTATCCAGCCAAGAAATATCATATTCCCCTTGGGCGAAGCCTTCGGGGAATATGATTTTTCTTGGCTGGATAAGTCGTTTATATTTCCCTCGCTATCATGCAATAAATGTATTATTAATGTACTATATACATGTAAGTGTAATACAAAATTAAAAAGTGTCAATCAAACTGATCCAAATCCCAAGAGACACTGTCCAAATATAATTCTAAGAAAATTTACCTATATATATTTTCTGAACCTGTTATCTGTGTTTCGATGTTAGTTATTTATACCATGAATTAAAATTTACTTTAATAAATGTAGGATATAACCATCCAAAATTGTGAAATTCATGTCCACCTGGTTTAGGGGTACTGCTTTTTGTGTGGCACTCTGTTGATTGTACATGCATGAAGAAAATGCACTTATGATTTATTTCTGTAGATATCTTCTTCTCTGCTCCTGAGTGATAAGAAGATGAACTTAGTGCAAGATTATGATGAGCAAGAGTGCCTCTTTTAAGATTAAGTATTTCATATCCTCTTTGGTCAGGGGTCCTGATAATTGGACGGGGATCTGTGTATTATATAATGCATTAATGTTGTGATACCCTCTCCTCTGCATCTGAGTATTACACAGACATTTGATAGAAAAAATAAATCTAAATGTACTATTATGAATATAAATAAGTGCATCTCTTCTCTGCTCTTTAGTTTCTATTAAATAGGAAGAATACAAAATTGTAATAGGTGAAGCAAATGATTGTTTCTCTATTTTCCTAAATTGTACAAATTACGTACAATCCTTAACAAATAAATCTTTATATATATTGAAAATAAGTCGGTTTAAGATTGAATGAGAATACAAGAAAAAAATGTGATATGTATTGAAACAAAATAAATGAATATTTGGTTAAAATGAACAAGGATGCTCAAATCGTATATTTGCCAGAAAGCAAAATAAAAGATGGGCAAGAGGATAATTTATGTAGCATTTGTATTCTGCGATGTCCTAATTGAGAATTATGTGATTGAACCCTTAGTTTAGATGGTAAGAGACTGCACAGAATTCTATTATATTTTGTGAGCTTAAATTTTTATCACTTTTATTGAGAGATCTCTTGATCATAAAGAGCCAGGGTGAATAGGGACATGTTTTAGTTTTTGACAAGTGGCAAATAGCTTAATTGCACTAGACGAGTGACGAAAACAATGTGTTTATATCTAATACTTTACACGATAGGCCATGCAAGCATCCATTGTATTTGTATATTTTGCATTCAATATCATCATTGTCAGACTTGGGAAAACCAGGTAAAATTCCAAGGAAGTCGCTTGGATCTTGCACATTACAATAAGCAGGCCTAGGGGCATTTTTACTAAATACTTGAAAGTGATGTGCCAGCTTCATATTTCAGTTAGTTTGTTTTTTTACTATGCATCCTTTATAGTGTTGTATGTACGCAGGTGATCATTGAACCCATTGTGTTTTACTTACATGTACGAGGGTTGATTTAAAAGTTCGTGGAATTTCTTCATATTTTATTTTTTTTTTTGAAGTGAAATTGGTTGAAAATTACAAATGAGAATATAGACCCTTGTAGAATATTTTAGATAAAAAACATTTTAAATATTTATGATAGTAACTCTATGGAAGTTGCCATAGAAACGGTTGTTTGGAAAGCGGGGGAGACATTAATGCGTTTATTAGCATTTTAATTCCTAATACATGGAATAAGAATAAAACCCCCCTATGTGGTATGTAAAACAAAAATTATCTCATCATTACGATTGCTTGATCTTTTATAAACCTTTATGTAAGAGTTTTACTGATTATACTGGATATTTAGTTTATTAGTTGGTAATTTATTGTTCATCTTAAAGTTTTTAGACAACATTGAAAATCCCGGCATCACTCTATCTTAAACGTGCATTTTATTGATATAGGCTGGGGGGAAATGCATTAAGTGAATGGTTTTTCAGTGGCATAAGAAATGCAAGGATCATAGAACTTCCATGGACGTTGATTAAAGGTGTGGCCACCTTTTGGAGGCTCTGTTTTAACATCCCTTGGCAAATTAAAAGCGTTATTGGACCTTGTCAGCTGTTGTATTGTTCTTGACATTGTTACTGAAATAGGAGCATCATATTGAAATATGATTAAAAATATATAAAAACTATGAGTGAAAAATGGAGATAAGTTGGTGCGAGAGGATACCCAGGCTTTTATTGCGAGAAAAGGGGGAAGACGGCAGCATTTTGTAGAATTACGTATTCGAAATGGACATTAGGCTGAGATGCTTCTATAACGTGACGTGACATATCTAACTGGACGCTAATTCGAAGTCTCCCCCGGAATTCACAACAATCCGTTTTAAAAAGGTGGTGTGACATTATTGGTAATTGAAACGTGGTGAAATTTTCCAATATTGTTGCAATATGACTCCATATTATAAATAAGCCCGTTGTTTGCTTTCATCAAATTACGATAAAATTTTAGAAAGAAATTCTACGAACTCTGGGATGAACCTTCGTATGTATAAACAAATATGAAAATATTCACAAGAATAGGTTGATCAAAAAGAAGTGTTTTTTATCTTCGTAGATGCAGAAAATGTCAACGATAACAACTCTACTAGCAAGAATATACCACAAGGTAAATTTAAACAGGTTTTTGGTGCTTTAAAACAATTCAAAATTATAATGCTTTTTTGTTTACAGCTTACATATTCATCTTTTTAATCCCAATTTCTTAGTTCTTTTAATGCTTCTTTCTTAGAGGCGATTATGCTATTTTAATTTTAAAAAGACACTCTAAATTTATCAGATTGTTGGATAAGTTTGTAGTCATAATTAATATAACATTATTCCAGTAGTTGAACAAAACTTGTTGCACTGTATTATTTATTTCATTGAACTACGTGTTATAAATTTCGAAAACTGTCATTTAACAAATATAACAATTGTTGAATACTGTCATCACTCGATATTATTTGACAGCCGTGTAATATCAGTAGACTGGTGGGAGGGGGTTACAAAAAAATCGCAGGAAAAGCATCATCCTACATGTCAACTCAAATGGATGACACAGATTTCATAAGCTGTGGATAATGGAATGTTGTGAAATGAATGTTGAAAATCTAGGATAAAAATGATTATTAATAAGTTTGTCACACAGATCTAGACTTTTGATTCATATTCACATTAAATTGGAATATATATTCTAAAAGAAATTCTTCAATTTGAAGTAAATATTGATATCATACTTAATACGGTACCCAGTCCTTGTCAAGTTACTAAAATGCATTTGTAAATTAGCCTTATAAACTTTCTTCTCTGGATTCTGGATTATAGTTTTAACAATTTTCATTTATATACAACAAGATTGCCACTTTTCGTAAATATTAAGAATAAAATCAAAATTTGTGAAAGTGCAAGAATGTGTCAATTAAACTGTTAAGTTTGAAAACCTTTTGGATAAAATACAAAAAATAATATTTTTTTTGTGAAATGCTATTAAAATATATTAGACGTAATAGTATACAGAAAACATAAAATTCAAATTTGTCTCTATATAGCCTTAATGCTTCTGTTCAGCGCTGTATTTTAGTGTATATTAAAAGAATAAATATGTAATCTGATCATATATAATTAATATGTTTTTTTTTCTTTTTCAGACCCCGGATACACAGTTGAAAAAAAAGGTTAGTTGTTGCATTTCTGACATTTTACATGATTGTATTTATTTTATGAGAGAATCGTTCTTTACATAAATATGTTTGTAGGGCAGTTGTGTTACTTTAAGAGTGTGCAAAATGTGCTTTATGAATAAAATTATTATTATAACCACGTGTATTGGTCACTATCTTTTATAAAACTAATGCACAAATAATTGTATCGAACTTTCAATCTCGTTGACCCTGTAAAATATGGCGGCGCTTCGAGAGAATTCCTTCGGCATAGAAAGAAAGTTTTTTGATTGGCATATAGGCCGAGCCGTCTAGCTCGTAAGTCAAGCACTGCTAGAAGACACATTCCGTTTGTCTAGAGTTCAACCCTGGGCTTTGGTGGAAGTGAATATCCTATTGAACGCTTCTTTCTTTATTTTTCGATAAACTGATGAATTGATCTACACTTATCAACACTACTGGTTTTTTAAACCCTATCCGTATGGAAATCCCCCGCCGTTCTCTGTATCCCACAGCATTTTCACATTTATCTATGGTATATCCACAGTATGGTACGGTATGCCTGCTCTGTATCTACATTAAATCGCAGTATGCCACTGCATGTATCCCCAGCATGCCACAGTTACCTACAGTAGAACCTGGTACACCTACAGTATGCCACTGTATGGCTACTGTTTCTTACAGACGTGTACGGTATACCCCATTATATGTCCAAGTACGCCCATGGATATGTTTATCAAAGCAAAAAAAAAAGAAATAAACACATTCCCAGAGCACTGTACATTTACCTAAAATGTGGGCTTATCAATTGAGTACACCTAATTATTTACCTGAAATTTTTTGAAACAATATTTTAAACAGATAGTAGTATTTTATTTGTAAAGAGACTTACTGAGTTCTGTCATAACTATGAAATAACTCTGCAAAACTAATAAATCATTGCTTTAAAAAATATTTAACTATCTATTTTTTCAATTAATGATTTAATGATTTTAAATTATTTAATTGATTAATTAACTTACTTATTTTTTTGCTAACACCTGTTTTGTCCATAAAATACTTGAAGTGACTTTGCACCTATTGAGGAAAAAAAAAGACAGAAGGGGGATGCTACATTTTGGAAAATTCTAGATGTTTTAAAATTGAATAATTTTCTTAAGGTTGATAAATAAATAAGTAAATAAATAAATAAATAAATAAAACGAATTAACTTTATGTAATAAATCATTGTAAAAATATCTATCCATCTATGTTTTTATTTATAAAATTGACGATTCAAGCAAATTAACTAATTATATACCCGAAAGTAGGATTTATTTGGCCTATTTTATGTAATCCGTTTTACGATAAAATATATGTCAAAGTCTTTTTGAAACATATGTAAGCAACTTTTAATTGTTTTACTTTAATGATGGATATCAAAATAATCGTTTAATTATGCACAATCTTAACCCGTCAATAGCTTTTTTGATACTTTGATTTTCTTTTGATTCACAAAAATTGGTTCTCAAACAAGGAAAAATGTTATTTCAAACAGCTGCATAGTAGACACGATCGCTCTGCCAAGAAAAATAATAAGGTATAGTGGTCAGTTAAAAGACAATAGGTGTTACGACTGTGTATCCCGAGTCTCTGATAAACTATCAATGGCTTTGAAGTTCTTCCATCACCTTGATAGGTTTTTGAAAACCGATTTTTTTTCTATTAAAACGAAGTTAAAGTATCAGAAATGCAATTGAAGAATTCATATTGTGCATAAAAAGGCGACTGTTTTGATTTTAAATATGATTGTGACGTAAATTTTTTGTTCATGTTTTCTATTCTAGAGCTTAATGTTGAGCTAGCTCACTTAGCAATCCATTAAGTCATATGTAAGTGTCATTTCCTTTTGAAAAGAATCGGTCTCCACGTTCGACATCATAAGTTTCAAATTGTTTACGTGAGGATCTGCTTCTTATTCTGCGACTCTAGAGCAGATGACTTAAATAACCACTGCGACTCGCAGGCGACATAAATTAGAAATGTTAATGTGTATGTTTAATTCTGGTGTAATAAATTTCATTTGCCTCCAACTGAGAATAGTTGATGAGATTTTTATTAACATCAAGTAAAAAATTGAACAAACTTTGCATTAATGAGATACACATTTTTATTATAGGAAATGATATCAAAGTCAAGAGTAGTTATCGTGAGTATATCAGCCAATATACTAAATATTAATAGGCATACTCATAATACAAAAATACTCTCTCTCTCTCTCTCTCTCTCTCTCTCTCTCTCTCTCTCTGTAATATGTAAATAAACAAAAAGGTTACTTGTATTAGTCACTGCAGTTTTCAAGGAATTTTTAACACAATGAATATTAAGTGAATGATTACACTGTGATTTATTTTAAATATATACAGCACTGGTACATCAGATCAATTATAATACATGTGTACCTGTATAATCAAGATAAAGACATCCGAAATAACATTTCTTCAATATAAATTTAAATTTAGACAGTTACATATATCAGTCATATGTTCACGCTACCCCTTGCCGTGGGGAGTTACACATTTTGTCCTAAGTTTGGCACTCAGGACCATTGATCAGTGAGAAATCTTTTTTGTGCAAGCACCTACTGCGACACGTGACCTAGGTTTATACGATCTCATCCGAAGGACTGGTACGTGAATCTACATCCAAAAGTGGGTTTCGAAACGGCGATGTAAAGATCAACTACTTACATTACTCTTCGACTCTAAAGCAGACGCTCTAACCACTGCGTCACGCTGGCGACACACTAGTTCTAGATAGACTAAACTCGATTCTGTGCCACTCTGTCATGAATCTATGCCCAGTTTGAGGTTGTTCTTTAGGAGTACTGTCGATATACATGTAGAAGTTCATTTGACGTCATATATTTGAACGCTACAGATGTTAATTATATGATTGTGAGGTCGCAATTAGCTGGGCTTTTTTAAGGACACTAGTTTGAAAATTTACGATTAAGCGCAAATGGTGATGACCCAAAATAAAAAAGCATTTATGCCCTCCATTTATCTTATTCTAGACAAATGCCTGTATTGTAAAGAATGCGTGAAAACCAGTTCCCATTTGGTCCTGCAGCTTTGTTAATTTTTACTTCTTTAAAACACTACAAGACATTGTTTGATGAATATTGTCATTTATTAATGACGAAAATAACAAATAATTACAAATAAACTACCTTAACTACTAGGGAGATCCCAGACAAACATACATAGACTCATTGGGCACCTAATATCACAATGGCAGCGGGATCTCCCTAAAGTCTAAGCAAGACATGATTATCATTGCTGAATGTACATTTAGAAGATGGGAGATCACCAGGTAACATAAATACAACAATGGCAGGGGGATCTCCCTGTGATATGAAAAATCAAAACAATGTAAAAATTAAGGTGGCATATACAGTAAAACACGTTTAGTACGAACACGGATATAGCGAATTCACGGATATAACGAAGTTTTTCTGGTCCCCGGCAAAATTCTTAACAAATCTTTGCAAAATTTTACGGTTATAACGAACTCTGATATAATGAATTTACGGATATAGCGAACTGATTTTGAGTCCCGTTGAGGTTAAATATAATGAATTTTACATCTTTTATAACGAACTTTGAAAGATTTCGAAATTTGAATATTAGAACTGACTTTATTTGCTCTCAGCATTAGTATATAAAATTCAATTCATAATAAAATCTTAGTTATCGAAGGTATGTTTTGTAATATTTGCTTCCCTAACATATTTGATAGTAACACTTGAAGGAAAACATGCATATTGCGAGTTCGCTATATATGGTTATACGAATTCGTTATACGGATATAACGAATTACGGATATAGCGAATTAAATTCACAGGTCCCCAGAACTTCGCTATAACCGTGTTTTACTGTACAAAAATGTTGCCATGGCATACAGAAAAGTTCTTCAAAAACAATGTAAACTTTAAGGTGGTATTTCCAAAAAGGATTTTCTCAAGTTTGAGGTATAAAACAACAAGATTATGCTGACCTACATGTATATAATTCATATGTAAATGAGTATTCAACTCAAAATGGACATATATTCTGCCCTTGTACATGCCGATATAACACAATTATAAAACACAACTAAAAAAAAATACTAAGTGTAATGAGGTGGTTAAGATGGGGATGGTGGAAGGTTAATTTTTTACACAAACAATCGCTCTGTTTACATAAAAGCGTCCTTCACGTACTATGGTAAAAACAAAAGTGACTTCCACGTGATCACAGTTCTGCAATTTCATTGGTTAATGATGAGGTACAAGGACAAATATTTATAAAAATAGATACAAATGAACCCTCAGGCTAAAAATAACTATAAAAACCGAATACTAAAAATAGATTTTGTGATAAGAATAGATGTTGCGATACAATGATGCCATAAAACATATTATTTAAAAATAATATTTCATTGATGAACTCTACTTTCATCTCTCACTTTGACAAATATGAGTCATAGGAAAAGTCTTCATAAATACCGAAAATTTTCTTAAATAGATTGTTTATTGGCAACTTCTGAACTGCTCATTTCCCTAACAAAAAATACTATATTTAACTATAGTTTCGAAAAACCTTATCGAAAACTTTGACACTTTAAAAAAGTTTATCGAAAACTTTGACACTTTGAAAAACTTTTTTGAAAACTTTTATACTTTGAAAAACTTTATTGAAAACTTTGATACTTTGAAAAACTTTATCGAAAACTTTGACACTTTAAAAAACTTTAATGAAACAATGATACTTTGAAAAACTTTATCGAAAACTTTGACACTTTGAAAAACTTTGGCGAAAACTTTGACACTTTGAAAAACTTTGACGAAAACTGTGACACTTTGAAAAACTTTGACGAAAACTTTGACACTTTGAAAAACTTTGACGAAAACTGTGACACTTTGAAAAACTTTGACGAAAACTTTGACACTTTGAAAAACTTTGACAAAAACTTTGACACTTTGATTTACTATAGTTAACTAATGTAAACTTTAGTTATACTTTAAGGATTTAAAAAAAAATTCATTAACCTCATTCAAGATGTCTTTTTAAGTGAATACTTCAAGATGGCTTTCGTCTTTTCTTATTTTAAGAAAGAAATGAGAAATATCTTGTACATTGTATGTATAATAAACTTGTTTTTTTCTTAACAGCAATAGAACATGAAGTTCATATACAAAGCAGTGGTAAGTTTATCGTTAGATGAATTTAAACCTTCCATGATACATGCGATAAATGCACAATTAAATTCTGTTTAATGTGCACAACATCCTCTGAGCACTCATGTATAATGTTTATTTTACTCTTATGATTTTCCATAAAATGTAATGTATTGCCGGGTAGTTAAGTGTTATACAATAATTATAGCATAAATTAATGGGGAAAACTAGTCAAAAATATTTCAACCTTACAAAGAGCAAGAGCCGCTTTAGGCCTTATTTAGCCCTGAAAATTTCTAAAAAATCAAAACCGCTCAGTTTAGGTTGCAAATGCAATATTTATCACTTAGAATTTTGGTGACCACGTATTTATTAGTCGTGACGTAATTTCCAATCAAGTCAGTGCATTATGACATCATGAAATGTGTCATTTTCCTCATATTCTGTAAATTCCTTTGAAAATGACCTAAATTTGAAGCATTTTTTCAATATTTCATATAGAGCACAACCTCCGATCCAAAATATGCAAATACTTAATGAAAGCTCTGTTTCTGCAGATTAAAAAAAACTTGTTTTATTTTTTGGATCATGGGCTGTGCTCATATTCTAATTCTTTGCTGAAGGTAGTCAAATATGCATGTTTTCTGCAAATTTCAAGAACATTGCAATTTCTCAAACCTGTTTTACAATATCTCGTTTCTCAGAACGAAATTTTATCATACAAAATGAAAGCACCAAGTGTCTACTTTATTTTGATATATGACATGGGAAAGAGGGTGATAGTTAATTAATTGATATAAGTACAGGGCCATTTAATGCATAAAATGGCTCTTGCTCTTTATTTAAAATTTTTTTTTTTACTTTTCTGTTATAAAAAGTTACTTTTCAGATTTAAAATTAGTTTAAAAATGTAAAATAATCGTATAGTGTATAAACTCTTTTTATCCTCTCTGATTCACCAAAGTGTTTGAATAAACGATTTATAGATAAATTTTCTTTAAAAAATCAAAAAACTAAAATTGGAGAAAAAAAAATGAAAAATGAAATTGCTTTTCAATTTTGTGGAGCATCGAAAAAGTCAGAACCAATAATATGTTTAAAAGAAGTATAAGGTTTTGGTTGATGAACTGTTTGTTGCTTTACGTCCCATTCGAGAATTTTCAGCCATATAAACACGTCACCATATACCGGGTGAGGGCTTTATATTTTTACCTTACTTGGTACTCAGCAGGGCCATTGATCAGTGAGTGAACTTTATCGTACCAACGCTTGTCTTGACACCAGGTCTCAATTTTTAAGTTTAATCTGAAGGACGCGCAACTTTCACTTCAAAGTGCCTAGAGCATCGCGAAGGAACAGATGCTTTCATTTTTTTTATCGACATAGGCCAGTTTATGCCAAGATTCGAGCTCACGACCTCTCGATCAAGGAGCGAGTGCTCTAATGACTGTGCTTTAGATCCGATTAAATAAATTGTATTAACAAGACAGTATTGTAGATGAGTTTCATTTTATATATAATGTCCATTTTATTTTGAATTGTGAATGTACAGTTAAATTGGAAAAATCTTTTTATTAAAACCTTCATTTTAAAAACCAAAGCAACCCAGGCTAGTGTAATGGATCAGGGACCTCTTGTTTTATTACTTCTTGATATATGTTATTACAAAATGTTTTCGACGAAAAAACACATGTTCTCTTTTTATTCCTTTATCTTTGCTTTTGGATGTGTAGAAAACACAATTTCTGATTGGGTAGGAAAAACCTTACGTTTAAATAAATTGTTAACAATCAATTCCCTCTTCAAACCTTCCTGTGAAGGATTTAACTAGCAGCAAAAAAGACAAGATAGGATAAGATAGCTTATTGGTCCAAAATTTGGGACGTCTTTTGGAATAATGCCACGATTTTCAATAAAATCTTGTTACCGCTGTCGTAAAATGGGTATTGGTTCTAATTTATGGGATACACAGAGGTCACAGGAAGGTCAGAAAATATGTAAATAAAAAATATATGCACATTTTTATCAATTTTACAGCATATTTTGCTTCAGAAAAACATAGAGCACAATATTGCCTATCTACCAAACTTATATTTCATACATTAGTATCATTTGCATCACTTTAAGATTAAACAAATTTCACTGATAGCATTAAAAAAATACATATGTACAGAGTTAAGACAAAATGAATATTTCAAACAAATCAGAAATCAACTCACATGCATGCATGCATGTCTTTATATTCGTTTCTGATGAGTGAATAATGTAGGAACTTGTATTATTTACACATACTTTAGTATAATTTTTTACCATTAAAAACGAAAAGTTATAAATGCAAATAAACTCAGCCAATCAGGTTTCAGCTCACATCCGAGTCTTTTATTCAGTGAACAATACCGGGTGTATTCTGCACAAATCATGATCATTTCATTTCTCAGGGAAAATATAATGCAGAGCTTTATAAAGGGAAAATAAACTCTATAAAGCTCTGCTGTTTTCAATATGCAATATTTGTTTTTTTTTCCCTATGAATAGTATAAACAAAATCAGCTAATTGATATTATTTAAACAAAAATATTTCTTGCATGCATCGCGTTGATTTATCAGAATAAGTGAAAAATTATTCTCAGAGATTTATTTATAATCCTAAATCTCCCCATTCTCTTTAATGTATAATTCTTATATGGTTGTGTAATGATGTTGAATTTATCGGGAGGCATTAAATACAAAATTTACAACATTTTGTCTCCATAAAAGTATTCAACAGTTTTCATATTGCGAATCTTATAACAACTGCCACCTTGTGAATTCAAAATTTACAACAGGGCAGTTAGAAGCTTTAAGGCGCAGTACTTTTTTAAATTAATCATATTGAGCTTTTTATTCTTAATAAAAAGATTTTTTTTTAAATAATTGCTTCTCTTTTGAAGGTTTCAGCTTTAAAGGTAAGATATGCTCATTTGCTATTGAATTATGTAGTAAGGAACATTTATCAACTTCAAGTCTATTAAAACAGTACAAAGAAAGTGCGCGCTTAAGATGTCGATTCGGCAGGAATAGTGCCACATTAATAGACTTTGGGCTCGGTATTTATTTACCAACACAATATCACGACTATCGATGTATATTCTCCAATTGTTCTTCCGGAGACAAGGGGTTGTTTTAAATAAACTTGAATATACATGTAAGTACAAAGTAACACCTAATGAAAAATATTGAATATATTTCAAAAACTATAATCTGAAATTTCGATCGACCGTCCTATTGCATTTAATATTATATTTCGTGGATTTGAAAACTGAGCAAAAGATATTTAGTTGTAGCCTTCTGTTATATTTTATTAAATGTATCTAGCATAGATAATTTACCTTTCAGGGCGCCTTTGAATTGAAACACTATAGAGAAATAAACATTAATCAAGAAGTCTATTTCAAGGAATATCTAGGTTATATGTTATTGTATAAAATATATCAAAGAACAACGTACGTGGTGCTTGGACATTTAAGGCCAAGCTTAAAAAATTCTTTGTTTGCAACTGGCGACCTGCAATTTTTAGACTGGGTCGGTAGGTAGGCATTCTTTTTTTTTGGGGGGGGATTAGATTTTTGTTAGATAACAATTAAAAGAGGTTTTCAAACGCCTACTAGACATGAATAAGCTCACCTCTTGTTATTAACTACTGAATAATAAAAAAAAAGTGTCAAAATTTGAAAACAACACTGTTTCAATATTCTGAAAAATTTGAAAAAAAAAATTGGGTCGGGTGCATTTTCAGTTGGTCGGTAGACAACTGCAAACAAACTAAATTTTATTTTAAGCCTAAATGATATTTGTTTCGTATCAATGATTCCTGCCCTCTGTCTATCTAGTGTTTTCACTTTGTTTAAGGTGGAGCAAATAAGGACCACTAGAAATAATAAATATCAATTACAATATAATCAAATATTTTATAAAATCAATATTTTATAATAATACACGAGTTTCGAGATTGTAACTCTCCTACGATAGAGGCACAAAAAGTATCTATTTTAGCATGGAGGTGCGACAAGTTATTTATATAAACAAACGTGCATAAATAAATGATCGATACTTATGGCTTTTAAAATTCATTAAATTCATTAAATGTGGCAGAAAGATAATAATGTTAAGCAGTGATGCATTTGATATTTTATCAAGCTCAATACTTTTTTGTGCAGAATGTAATAAAATACTAAGTGATAAAACATTTCTTCAACATTATATTTTGATTTATCACATAAAATTGATTTAAATATTCAAAAACCTTTGGAAATATCACTTTACAAATTGGTTAAAACTATAATGAATAGGCTAACGTTACGACTTTTATGGGTATTGCTAAATCTAAATGCATTACTCTTTTCTAAGTCTGACTCTCTTTCACTCACTTTTTTATTGAATACACCGTACTTCTGGATATATATTTTATACTTAATAAATTAAAAATTAATTTATTGTTGCTTGACAAATATATTAATAAACAGTCTTATTGAATATCAGACATGTATCAATAACATTTAAATTACCAAGGATTGGCTATACAATGCAGGTCCATTATAAGCCCTTGATGTGCATGTTTGGCTTGAAATTGTGTACATTGGTTTGCAAATAAGAAGTACATGCTTGTGTGTCTAGCGAGGAGGGACAGAAATTGTGTTATTATGAACATTCAGATTACTCAGAGAAAGAAAAAAGGGGATAAAACAATTTTTGCTGATCTGCACTGCACGGTATTTGCAAAACAGTATGGAACCATACTTATCAATAAATCCCCTCACCGCTTTATATTTATAAATGCAAGTACATACTAATGTATTGTTTTAGATTAGTTGCATTTGTCTATCCAAAAAAACTATGCACTTTCGTCAACAACAACCCCTACAAACAACAACAACCCCGCCTCATATGGCACTTGTCTACATGTAACTGACGATACCTATGATTTAAATATTAAACTGATTTTAAGTACATGAAGCAAATGAAATAAATGTATTACAAAATTTAATCTATTGTTAATTTTTTCCTTTTGTTTTATTTTTTCCTTTCTTTCCTTCGCCCTCTACTATATTGAAAATTATACTAAACCTGGCTGACAAACAAGATTAGTGTGTGTTATTACATTCTGAGTTATTGCCTTTTGCTTAATCTCGACACAAAATGTGATAATTAAAAAATCGTGCTATTTCTTTTTGCATTATTACATTCTGCGTTGATTTCGACGCTAAATTTAAGAACGCAAAATGCAATAATCCCGATTTATTATATTTTGCGTTGTTATTGTATATTGCGTTGTAACAATGCGTTTTGTCGAAAGTGTTTGACATATTATGGTGTATTTTTCTCTATTTTATTACCTTATTGATCACCGACTTAGCATTTAAACTATTTTTGTTTGAAATTATTTCCCACTGATAACTTTAATGTACATAATTTATTTTAGTCTCCTCTCCAGCAATTCAATCACCATCTGTACAAGACAATGGAAGACAAATTTACGGTTGGTATTCAGTATTTTTGCATTACAAAACACTGTGCAATTAGTTTTAGTCAGGTGTATTATTCTTAAAAAAAGTATCCTTTCGAAATGTCTATGTAGATGTCTCCTCTACAAGTCAATCACTAAATGATCTAAACACCCAATATACAGAACTCGGGTGAGCACTGTAACTTTATGAGAAGTGTTTTATTTATCATTGGGCTTAACTAATCAAACTTTCCCTAAACTTACAACCGATTTATCAAATCTTAAGGTTACGTTTTATGAAGGGATCGGTATATACGTTAAAATATAATATTTTTTTAGTTATAACTTGAATTAGACTCAAAATGACACTGTCTTTGTTTGAAGCATATCAGCATAATGTTTTTCAGATCTCTTTTTTATAAAACAAACTTTTGATTGGCCAGCATTTTATCAGAATGAGAAAACCTCTCTATATTGAGGTATAAATAAATGATGAAAAAAGTGAGTGATTCTAACTAGTATCTACCATGAAATGTAGATAGTAAATGATCCTTGTATCCTATTTCTACAAGGAATATTTGTTATTCAATAGAGGATAACGTAAAGAACACTGTTTCATTTTTTGAAGACATGTCGTAAAACAAATGTTCAACATTGCGGGCAGCAACATGTACACAGCTACATGTACACAGCTATTTTTACAGAAACAATCATTGGCAAAGCAATAAAAAAGTTACAAAATGATATATTTATGGAAAAAAGACTCAATACAGAAAAAAAATGTGCATTAAATGATTGTTTCACTTTTTCATGCTTTCCTACAATTGTTATGATAAAAACCATAATTTTCTTTTGTAAACTAAAGTTTATCATGCTATAAAATGGTTCATTTTAGTTAACCAATGTTTTAATTAGGTATATACAAATTGACAGTAAGTTAAAAATACGCGTTAATTCAAATATTAAAACTAATTACATGTTAAATTTACATGTGAGAATTAATTCTACTGTAACAATATGAAAGATTCAAAATATCAAAATGCTATTAAATAGAAATTAGAGCTTTATTTTCAATTTCCACAAAGAAACATGTCGTTGATAGTTTAAATGTAGAAGCTCTTTAAAAAAACAAAATCGTAAAAAAAAAAAAAAAAAAACATGAAGTGCCATTTAAATATAAAAGGAATCGTCTAAATTTATATTTTTAAAAATGTTTTCACATGTTTACTATTGCATATCAGTACCGGTACTTTAACTTTCTCCGTACTAAAAAGTACAAACTTTTATCAATGTAAACTTTTAAATTCGACGTTTTTGAATGTTTCATAAGTATACACTAGACAAAACTGCTATCGCACCACCTACGGGAATTAATATTTTACTTTTGAAAACCTGTATATGATGCATTTGATACATAAATATGTTTTTTTAACAAAAAAAGGCATATTAATGTCAAACCTTATAAATAACTACAATGTTTATTGAAGTGTGACCAATTCATACAAAAACCGTGTCTATTCCATTTTTTAAGAACAAAATTTCTTTTATTTCTTGTACTTGTATACTTTCCATGTGTACAAATTGAAAACTCAGAAAAAAAAGTTACACCGTATGCAGCCTTTGACGCTAGAAGAACGTACAAAAACAGACAGTATGACGTCAGCAGGGTTTTTTTTTTTTAAAGAAATCTGTAAAAAATAAAAACAATAAAAAGCTGATGAATTCCACTAAATGAAAAATTGTTCAAAATTAAGAAGGATATGGAGATAGAGATAAGTCCATAAAACAATACAAAATAAGAGCAGAGCAAACACGGACCCCCGAAACAACAGTGGTGGGATCAGGTGCCATGGAGGAGTGAGCATCCCCTGCCGACCGGTCACACCCGCCGTGTGCTCCTTGTCATGATCAGAAAATTACGGAAAAAATCCGTCGTCAATTCAGTGTATAAATAATTGACTAACAATTGGTATGAAAAACGTCATTCAGCATTTGACTCAATGATAAATTGTATTTGCTGACAAGGTCATTGTATTGACCATAGAACTTACGAAATGATGACTTTAAACGAGACTGCTGATATTCTTGATTCATCAACTTGCTTGTCAATAATTTACCTCGTTTCAGAAATTGTTCATACGTAGAGCATGCCCTTGCGTATCGAATCAACTGAGATATACAAACTCCGCATGCGGGTGATGAAGCAATATTGCTGCAAAAGTAAGGGAAGTTGACGATAGAAAAGTTAAAGCCATCACGTTTATCATATAGTTTGGTTGTTAGATTAACATTAGCGTCTTTTTCAAGTAAAATATCCAAGTATGAAACAGAAGTGTCAGACTCTGTGGTATCTTTTATCTCTAGCTCACCAGGATATATCATATCGACATAGGAATGAAAATTATCATTGTTAATTGACAATACGTCGTCGATATATCTAAATGTCGAGTTCCTTTATTCATTCTCCCTTTCACATGAAAGAAATTAAGGACTTTTATACGATTAAAACATAAAAAAAATATTCGACATAATATTTTGTCATCAAATTTTAACATATATAGATTTTTCTCACGGGGGATTATTTGGCATGCCAGTTCTGTAGTGTTCAAAACCAAAGTGGTCAAAATCAATGTATACTGGTTTTTCTCGAATTATTTGTCTAGTCCTTTATCGTTCCTGCACTTCTTTATTACCTGACTGATTATTGACTTCGTGTATAGTATCATTTGTTTGCAAGTTAAAACATTGTTTTCCCAATAACAATGTGTTAAGTAGATAATTTCTAATTATCACTCCAGCAAGTCAAATCTCTCTTCGAAGACCTTTCGGACAAAATTCTCGTTAGAACCATAATTCAATGAGAAATACTTCACACTATTAAGTACGTTTACCAAGACTTCATAGTCATATTTTCATGATCAATATCTTTTCATTCTTTTCAACTTAGATGCCTCATCTGCGAATCAATCGCTAAATGATCAAACAACAGTTAAACAGAATTTAGGTGAGCATTGAAATTTCATGATGGTACTTTTGTAGATAAAAGGTTTCTTTTCTCTAAACTTATACTCTAATCATATCAAATCTTACGGAACTATTGGTCATCTTTTTTACAAAGGGGTCTAGCCCTTTATCGTTCCTACACTACTTTATTACCTGACTGATTATTGACTTCGTGTATAGTATCATTTGTTTGCAAGTTAAAACATTGTTTTCCCAATAACAATGTGTTAAGTAGATAATTTCTAATTATCACTCCAGCAAGTCAAACCTCTCTTCGAAGATCTTTCGGACAAAATTCTCGTTAGAACCATAATTCAATGAGAAATATTTCACACTATTAAGTACGTTTACCATGACTTCATAGTCATATTTTCATGATCTCACAGACCTCTTTATTGATCAAGAATTTCATATCTGTGCACAAATGGTGCTCAGGACACAGCTGGAAAAAGGTTGTCGAACAAGAGGGTCATTCGATGGTCTTTTCATGATACAATGTATCAAATCATTTGCCAATCCCACTGCTTTGGAAATAATGGCATATCATATACACTAGTAGCGATCCGGCAAATGTTCAATTCAATTAACAAGTGATGCTTTAGCAATTTTGTCTAGTGTATATGAAAAACATTTAAGATCCCTCATTAGATTCCTCATAAACATATAATTGTTCTCCATGAAAAGAATAATGATGAAAAGCATGGACAAACCATAATTTAAAATAAAATACCCTTCTTTATTCCTTTATTCATTCTCCCTTTCACATGAAAGAAATTAAGGACTTTTATACGATTAAAACATAAAAAAAATATTCGACATAATATTTTGTCATCAAATTTTAACATATATAGATTTTTCTCACGGGGGATTCTTTGGCATGCCAGTTCTGTAGTGTTCAAAACCAAAGTGGTCAAAATCAATGTATACTGGTTTTTCTCGAATTATTTGTCTAGTCCTTTATCGTTCCTGCACTTCTTTATTACCTGACTGATTATTGACTTCGTGTATAGTATCATTTGTTTGCAAGTTAAAACATTGTTTTCCCAATAACAATGTGTTAAGTAGATAATTTCTAATTATCACTCCAGCAAGTCAAATCTCTCTTCGAAGACCTTTCGGACAAAATTCTCGTTAGAACCATAATTCAATGAGAAATACTTCACACTATTAAGTACGTTTACCAAGACTTCATAGTCATATTTTCATGATCAATATCTTTTCATTCTTTTCAACTTAGATGCCTCATCTGCGAATCAATCGCTAAATGATCAAACAACAGTTAAACAGAATTTAGGTGAGCATTGAAATTTCATGATAGTACTTTTGTAGATAAAAGGTTTCTTTTCTCTAAACTTATACTCTAATCATATCAAATCTTACGGAACTATTGGTCATCTTTTTTACAAAGGGGTCTAGCCCTTTATCGTTCCTACACTACTTTATTACCTGACTGATTATTGACTTCGTGTATAGTATCATTTGTTTGCAAGTTAAAACATTGTTTTCCCAATAACAATGTGTTAAGTAGATAATTTCTAATTATCAATCCAGCAAGTCAAACCTCTCTTCGAAGACCTTTCGGACAAAATTCTCGTTAGAACCATAATTCAATGAGAAATACTTCACACTATTAAGTACGTTTACCAAGACTTCATAGTCATATTTTCATGATCAATATCTTTTCATTCTTTTCAACTTAGGTGCCTCATCTGCGAATCAATCGCTAAATGATCAAACAACAGTTAAACAGAATTTAGGTAAGCATTGAAATTTCATGATAGTACTTTTGTAAATAAAAGGTTTCTTTTCTCTAAACTTATTCTCTAATCATATCAAATCTTACGGAGCTATTGGTCATCTTTTTCACAAAGGGGTCGGTGTTACGTTTGAACTTATTGATGCTAAATGGTTGACACAATTTGAAGACCTATTTTCAGATCTCAGGTCATCTCTGTTATCGAACAAACACTTTTAAGAAGCTTAAAAGGACGTATTGCTACATTTTTATACACATATACAATTCATGTATAGTGTTGTTCACTACATCTAAATCAGGTTTGGATAAACAAATCATTTAGAACATATGTTTAGTTATATATTCCTTTTAATTGTACAAGAATTTTTATCAATTGATATATTTTTTAAATATCTGGATAATGATTGTTTATTTATTGCCTATTAATATTTGATGGTACTTTAATCTTAAGGACAGATGATAAAAAAATATTGAAAAAAATGCCTGGATTGGTTATATATAATTTTGGTCAATTTTATTGAAAAAAAATGCAAATAATAAATTAAAAAAGAGTATAATGTATTTATAAACCTTGTAGAATGTTAAAAATTATCCTTCATCGAATCCATCCTTATTAATCTTTACATCTTTCACTTCAACTCAAATTTTAGTTAAAATTTGAATAAAATAAAATCAAAACCTATGCGAGGAATTCTGTTTATTTTACTAATTTAAACATGACTCAAATATTTTTTTTTGATTTTTGATTGTTTTTTTTTTTCATCTGTCTCTAAGGTGAGAATATCTTGATAAATATCACGTAGCATTGTAAAGGTTTGAAAAAGGGGGCGGGGTGTAATTTTTACGGGAAATGCCTACTGTTACATTACACAAAATAGTAAATCATCATAATACCAGAAAATCAAATAATTTTCAATCTTAAACTGTATTAGCATAATAAATACATTACATCTTAGTAATGCATTAGAAATAGTTGCTAGTTAAATCCCAGACAACAATTTATGAACAAATCACAGACCGCAGAAGACTGTCGACATGACGTCATTTTGAAAACATGACGTATTTTATGTGCTGTAAAAGGCAGATCAAGCAATTTTTACAGTGGAAAATGCATTTTATTATTAAACAGAATATTTTTTTTACAGATTTTAGATAGGCTATTAATACCAATGTAAAACTTTTGTTTAGTGCGACTATGTGATAATCAGCGAGATAATCTATGAAATTTATTGTACCGTGTTTATGTGTACATGTTTGGCATGTTTAATATCAAGGGGCATGTTAAATCCTCTTTTTTAATCACTGGTTGAAAAATCACTAGAATTGTATCTTTTGTGTAAAATTTCAAATGTCTTCCTTCCAAAAATGATGTTAATAAATCTATTCTTTTATCATTCTAACAACTTAATCGCCATATGTTCAAAGCACTAGCAAAATTCCAGTTAGCATTCAGTAATATTTTGGTAATGCGCATGTTCATAGGATGGCCTGGCTCCTTTGGTCAGCTTTTATATTATATCTAGTATTTCAAGTTAAGACAACACATTTCGTACAGTTAAAAAGGGTTATCCATAGTTGATTTCAATATTCCGATAAAAGTTGTATTTATATAATATTTCAATGTAGGTGTCTCCTCTACACATCATTCGCAAAATGACAAAATCACAGGTGCACAGAATTCAGGTGAGCACGGTTATTTTATAAAGCATTTAATTAGTAGACCATTATCCTTTTTTTCTTAACGTACACCATTATTTATCAAAGTCTCTGACCTATAGATTATTTTCATGAAAAGATCGGTTTATACGTTTAAAAATATTGATACTGTTTTGATAGTTACTTTTCAATCTTTCTGGGAATGACATTTATTTTTTTCATTTGAAGCCCAGCATCATATCCGATCATCTCTGTTATTATACATTCTCTTTCAAGAAAATGTTTTGGGGCTTCTTTCCTGAAGTATCCGTCGTATGCCTTTATTATACGTTATATAAAAATAACACTTGGTTGGTTAATAGAAGTAATTTTTTTGTATTTTCCAAGAGCAATTTCTTAGTAAACTCTTTCATCGATATGTTTAATTATTTGAAAGCTAAATTAAAAAAAACACATTTATTAAATGTTATGCTATTTCACTCGTAAATTATAGAAAGGAATGGTCAACGGATTATCAAATTAGCCATGTGCTTAACAGCTGATAAGGAAAAGTGATGCTAAACATAAACAGCTGTTCTGTTCTATCTAGACAAGCTCCTCCTATAGAAAATTTGGTAGTGACTACCGCTGCCTGGGGGTTTCAAAGACAAGAAATAAAATAACTTTTTTTAAATTTAAACATGAAAAAATATAATATGTTTTCAATTGAACATATCAAAATCTTCATTTTTTATTAACCTCATTATCTAAAATAAACCATTTTGTTCACAGTTCAAACTGTGTTGCGCTTTAGGACTAATTTTTATATTAAATAATTGGGTCTTAATTTATAATTTGAAATATATACTGAAAGGAAAAAGAAACGCAGGGTAAACTTTTGAGGTGAATTAAATTTGTTTTCCTTAATAAACTTTTTAGTTTTCCTATCTAACTTTTAAAATCATCTTTCAAAAAGATATAATCAAATTATCATATGATTTTGTCTGATTTTTCATGAGTTATTGAAGCTCAAATGACGATACCCCCCAAAAGTGAAAACCAAAAACTCTCATTATCTTCAATGTCTATCTCATGCATCTGTCATAGTCTTATTTCTCCTTTGCATGGTATTTCATCAGAGTGTTTATCTCCCAAACCCTGGCTATATTTAGCATGGGTAACCACGCAAAAAATAAGTCAAACGGTGCGCGCATGCGCCAGTGAGAGGAATACAACAGTAAGTTGACTGGCTCAAAAAACCAAATTGCGAAATTGTTTTCTTTCAAATTTCTTATGAAAGTAATGATTATAATCGTCTACTGTATAAATGGCTGTTTCTGTGGTAGTAAGGTGGCGATTTAAGAGATGGCAGGACGAATAACCCGCTCGCTACATGGCTCTGTTTCGCGTTATCGTCATCGTCACGGTTGATTGAAAACCACTCCAGACCCTCTCTGACAACGGGTAAAATGTTTTATGGGGGGATCATTTACAAGTGACTTCTAAGTAAACCGTTTTTGCTTTTTTTTATTAATTAGGCAATTCGAAAACAAGACCCCATTGAACTTCCGTAAACTGTGCCAAGATTGCAATTAATTCATAGTGTCTCTTAATATTGAAAAACAATGTGCATACCTCATATGCATCAAATAATGCAACAAGATTTGTTGACAAACTTGTCGTTATCAAATTGCACGTGTTTTGGGATTTTTTGAGTTGTCCCTACGTGACGTCATAAATTTTATGGTTGAGTAATTCTGAAAACTTATTTTGATGCCCAGTAACTAAATTTCCCTTCTGACCAATTTTCATAATTTTCGGTCATGTGGTCAAATTTTTATCGAAAATTATGCTACCCTGCGTTTCTTTTTCCTTTCAGTATATTTTGATTGTAATGTTGTATATCCGTAGTGCTACCTTAGCATACTCTGTGATAAAATTACGATATTTTTCAGATGTTGCATCATCATTAATCAACGTTTAAGGTTTCATCTGATATTTGAATTGATTTCTAAGAAGGAATCAAGGGACCAAACCATCCAAAGAAAAACTTAAATTATTTTCATTTATTTGTCCCTTTTTTAACAGAAAAGAATTTACCTTTTTCCGATTAAAACATTTTTAAAAATGTATACTATTTTTATTATCAAATTTAAAGAAATCGATGAATTGGTCAAATTTTCGTATAGATGTTTCTTTGAAATGCAAATTCCGTGCTGTTCAAAAACCAAAATCAGTGTATGTAAAATCCATTTTCTCGAATGTAAGGGATGTTAAGAAAGTTCGTTCCAGGATGAAATATTTTCTAAAATTTCAAGGTAGTGCTTATTTAAAGAGGTGAATTTTCAAGTCTGACAAAATCTTAAGAGTGTGCTTTAGATTTATAGCAATACATTTCTAGCAGGAAATTATAGGAATTTTCTTTCATATGAAAATATATATATAACATCTTAACAGCACCCGAATGATAGAAATGCTGATCATTTTGATGAAAATAAAGGATAATCTACTGTTGTTTCTTCATAGAGTATCTTGCATTAGACAAACTGAGGAGTGTATGTTTAAGAACGGAAGATCACTTTTTAAAAGAATAGATTTTTCATTTTGTAATTTTTCACAGATTTGATAATTTTTGAAAGGATGTTTTGACCTGTGTGCTTAATATATGTCACAAATATGCGTCATCCTTAGTTTTTCTGAACAGACATCATCGGTTTAAATACCTGCCCACTCCTTATTTATTTAACAAAAGACAGTAAAAACCTTATCAGTAGCAAGAATGGACTCTGTAAACATGAAATATCACAAATTGTAAAGATCTTCTCATCCTATTTCTTTTTGAAAATAAAAGAAAACTGTGGAACGAACTTTCTTAACAACCTTTATGTGGTATAGCTCTTCTCTTTATATTCTCACTTCATTTTATTACCATATTGAACATGATCAGTCAGGTAATAAAATAAAGTTCATGGTAGATAAGTGACTCGTAAATCGCTTCTTTTGTATTAGAGTTTAAACTTTGTTTTCTTATGATAATGTGAAATATATAATTTATATTTATGTCTACAGCAAATCATTCACCCTCTGTTCAAAGCACTGTCGGACGGAATGCTGGTAAGTACTACATGTATAATTCACTGAGAAAAACTTAGTTTAGTAAAGTTTTGCAATACTTAATTGTATTATTCAAATAAGTTTTCTTTTCACATTTCTATGTAGATATCTTATATGCAAGCCAATCGCTAAATGGTCGAAACAAAGATATACAGAACGCAGGTGAGCACCATTGTTTTATGAGGACCATTTACAAATCATAAGCTTTTAAGCTTTTTTCTTTTTATTTTACACCCTGATTCATTATACGTGTACCCCCAAATGAAAAGTGCGAGAGTATATGGTGACTGGGATGTCCATCTGGTCCGTACGTCTGCCCGCCTATATGTCACGCTTTTGGGTTACCCATCTCCTATCTACAGTTCTACCACGATTATTGAAAACTTCAAAGGGAACCGGCGGACATTATTCTCAACTAAATCACGAACGTCATCAAAAAATTATCAGATCAGAAACAAGTATCAAATCTGAACAATTCAAATGCATGTTTGGCTGTAGAATGAAATACTTGTTTAGACCGCATCGATGTGTTGTTTTTTGCAGTATAAACACTGTAAATTGCATCAAGTTGCTGATGAATGTCGGTTTTTATAGCTAAGCAGGGCTATTTCACGGACCTCCCTACACTTTAAACAACGTGATTTTAGCAGTAAAACAAGAACATGATTTTGTTATTGTATATTCATTTTAACTGATCAATACATATTACGAACAAATTTGTAATTTGAAAAGACTATTTTTAATGCAACGAACGCTCAAATCGTCTGCATTCCATATATAGGTAAGTCAAAAAAAAATTCTCTCTGGTGTTAAATAGAACAGCGTAATCGAGACATGGTGACCTAATTCGTTCCTCTCTCCGAGGTCGAGAAATGTTGTTTGAAACATAAACGCCTCGGCTAACGCCTCGGTTTTGTCTACTGAACACTTTAAACATTTATTTTTGCTGCTATTTTGAATGCAAACCCCTCCCTCTCCGCGCCAACTTGAAAAGACGCATGTCTGGGCTTGCCACTGAGAACGTTTTCTTATAGTACAAATCCGACCAGACAAAATTTCAGCTTCCCTTTCTGTGTTTGCTATGGGTCCGCTAGGGCTTTCCCAAGACGAACTCGTCACGCAGCGAAGGTGCACCAGAGTAGGACCCAAAATTAACGCCGAAGAAAACCTCTAGTCTAGAGATGCCTTAATGGCCAGAAAGCGAAACGGGCGTTATTTATTACGATTCAAAGGTGTCTTACATGTTTACTACTTAGCTAAACAGCGACTCTGACAAATTAGCATGCCGATACAAATCTGATGTTAACAAACACATTTGCATACGCAAGTGAGTTAAGGCTGCGTATGGAGTTTTCTATGCAAAATAATTAATCAAAACACATAATTGCCATACATACCACAAAGAAAATGTAAAGACTGGTTTTCTAATACATTCTTTGTAACCACGATACTCGTTTGCTAGTACACATTATGACGTCATATTATGACACAAGTTCATAAGAAACATCAACAAAATCGCATCAGCTCAAGGGCATACCTTACCTTGTTTTACAGAAACAAGGTATAAAGAGAAGCAGAACATTCAAAGGATTTAAGATATTGCTGCACAAATGTCGACACTGCAATTGTTTAGTTACAATGTACCATTCGTACAGTTCTAAGTTGAATTAGGTAAAAATGCACAGTCCAGTGGAAGTTTAGTAAAATTATTATCGATTGAAGAAGAGCATAGGATTTGTGCAGCAATCTTATTAATATCAAGAATATTCTCCTTAATGTTATACTTTATTTATTTTTAATTAAATTAAATATGCCCTTGTGCCGACGTTGTTTTGTATTCGTGTTTTATTACCTTGAATGGGAAATAACTATGACGTCATAATGTGACGTCATAATTTGCACATGTATTAATATACTGTGGGTAATAAGTGTGTATAAGAAAATTAATTTGAACTTTCTCTGTACATAAAAAGTACAATTTATTCATTTTTATTAGCTCATTTGCAAAGAAAAGCCCATATTTAGCTTTAACGCAATTGAGTACAGAGAGTGCGTTTATACTCTTGGATTTTTAACCTCTTGACCTTGAAGTTTGACCTACTTTCAACAAATTAGATATAAATCTAAATTACCCTCAACTTTTGAATTAGAAAAGACAGGGCCTTCATATTAAATTTATGTTTTACCTGTGATAAGACCATTTTAAATACACCATTATTTTGGTTCGTGACCTAGAGCATAAAGTTTGGCCTTTTTTAATATTAATTTTTCCTCATAACTTTTAATAAAGAAGAGACAGAACTTTCATATGTACCATGTACTTATATAAAGATATTTCTGAGAATGATATGATTTCATACCCCTTAATCCTGACCTTCAAAATAGCCCTAATTTATAAACATCAACTTTGATGATTACTTCTGAATGGCATACATGTATGATAGGGCGGTCATATTGGACACAAAATGTTCTTAAAATGACATCTGTTCAACATAGACAACGAAAGCGGGGGACCACAATTCTTTGAATTTGCTTGTTTTTTAACTACTTAATCTATGTATTTATATACATTTGAATATTATACATAAAATATCCAATGTTTTGCAAATAGTTACAGTGTATATATCAAAATCTCATGTACTCAATTTGCTTTCTTTATTTAACAGCTTTGCATTTTTTCTATAAACTAGTTATTATTTAAAAATCAGTTCTAAATCAATATCTTGTAATTAATTGTCATTATTTATGTTGGATATTACGCATCCTTAAGTATCGTTTTTATTTCTTTACCTGATTCATATCGTCATGTTTCTGGTCACCTTTGTCAACTATATATGCAATTTCTCTCAAACATTGTTTTGTAAATTGAGTTTTAAAAGGATACATTTGAAAATTTCTTACAGACAAACCAGTTCGGGTTCCAATACCAAAGCCAAGAACAAAAAAAGGTACTAGTTTTCATTAATAGACTATCAGTGTTAAAAACAGATAGGGAAGTATAGATTAAATTATTATCCAAAATGAAAATAAGTTTTTCATTAACAAACATCCATTGCAAAGTCATTTGATAATGTTCTTTTAACGTGGTATTTCAAGCTCTGTATAGCATACCTTGAACTTTGTTCAGGCTGACAACTGCAGTATATAATCGATGCATCTTTTTAAAATCACATTACAAATCTGGTATTTTCTTGCACTGATATGCCCTTTTTATAATGAAAAATCTACGAAACATTGTTACACTTCAATATCAATTCAAATTTTCATCTTCTTTTGGGGTTTTCTTTTAAATAAGAAATTATTCTGTTTTATATAAATTCAGTTTTCTTCAACTAAGATAAGATTGTTTCCAGCTCTTATTTTCATAGTTTTTTATTGATGTCATTTAAACCCTTGATATTTGTATAGTCTATTTTTTTCTAGGTCGTAAGAATAAAATTCAATAGACAATTGAATCTCATTTTTTCAGAGCTATGTTTTAAATACAAAATGTTTCTAATTCTTTCCATAAAAAGGAGTTAAAAATTCCTTAAAATCAATAAGTAAAAAGAATTCCTTTTACTCATCCTTCACTTATACGACTTTTGTCACCCTAACATTTTATTGATGTTCTAATTTTATAAATTTTTTTTTGTTTGATAAATCTTTTTTATAATGTAGAGGATTTTGAATGTAAATTAACTTATGAATGTTTCATTTATTAGGACAACCATGCATAAGCAAACATCCTACACCACAACAAGGCGGTGCAGCAGTAACAAGTAAGTTTTTGTCTTTAGTAATAACTACGTTTTATATATTTAAGGATTAAAGACCATGTTACATGTACTCTGTAGTACTTGAGTAGAGACAGTATAGACTAAAAGAAACTGCAAAGTGTTTTGCAAAAAAAGATATACTGTTGGAATTAAAGTTTTACCTTATAAATTGAGTAGATTTTGAATCCATTTCATATATCCGTTCTATAAAAAAGATGCACATTTCTTAAATCTAGTAGCTATAAAAAATCCTTTGTGCTCATCACCCAGTTATATGACCATTGTCATACTTTCAATTTTCAATGGAATTTTATTTATAATGGGAAAGGTACTCAATTAAAATGTTTTTTTTACAAAGAAGGGAATTTTAAATGCTAAATTAACGAATGGATGTTTTATTAATCAGTACAACCTGGCATAACCAAACATTCTACACCACAACAAGGCGGTGCAGCTTTAACAAGTAAGTATTTGCCTATATACATAACTACTCAAAAACTGCTCGTCCAAGAAATCAAATCCGCAGGTACCATTTTTTTTCTCAAACCATGAAAATTTGACCCAATGAAAACAATGTGATTTTACAGTATTTTGTATCTGTTTTATATAATGACCATCTATGTTATATTGTAACACTATGGAAGGGAAAGTTAAGTGTTTAGAAAATGCAAAACATGATATAACAAATTGTATGCTGCATATATCTTACTTATAAATTGAAACTTAAGCTGCTATCAAATCCACATCTCATATATTTTAAATTGTTATCATAACACTCAGATAAAAGACAATTATTGTGACGAAGGCAAATTTTTTCAAACGATATAAATTAACCCTTTTATCAATTCGATAATGTGTTTCAAACCAAATTTAATTTTTGTTTGTTATGAAATATCCATTTCTAGGTCCCATGATATTACCTCTTTATATCTGATTTATCACACTCTCTGTAGCATGCCCTTAACTTGCTTCAAGCTGACCATTGTGGAAATATCAATTCATCGTTTTAATCGATCCAAAATTCACGTTTTTTCTTGTACTGATATGCTTCTTTTCAATATGAAAAATCTACAAAACATTGTTAAATTTTAAAATAAATTCCATATGTACCTAAGGGTTCTTCTTTTTAAATTAGATAGTGTTATATTTGACATCAATTCAGCTCTCGTCAACTAAGATGGGATTGTATCCAGGTCTTTTTTTCAAAGTCTGTTATTTCCGTTTTAGGCGTCACTCCCACGACGACTCAGTCCTCGATAGTTCACAGCAGCACTGGACAGATGACAGGTACACATTTTATTCCTGATAATTTTTCAGAGGCAAATTAAGACTTATTTGATAATTTTGCACGTTTTACACATGATAAATAAATCTCTATTTTTTGAGATAAGTATTAAAAAATATAAATCTTCTCTATCCTTTCTATAAAAAGAGAAACACATTTCTTAAATCCAATATCTATGAAAAAACATTTATGCTCATCCCCCAGTTATATAACTATTGTCATACTTTCAATTTTCAATGGAATTTTATTTCTAATGGTTAAGGTACTCGATTAAATGTTTTTTTTTACAATGTAGAGGATTATTAATGCTTAATTAACGAATGGATGTTTTATTAATTAGGACAACCTGGCATAAGCAAATATTATACACCACAACAAGGCGGTGCAGCTTTAACAAGTTAGAAAATTGTCTTTTGATACAATTTTCTTTCATTTATTAGTTTTATCTAAAGTCTATCCGTTATACTTCAATACTTGGTTAGGGACAACATAAACTTTAAAACCCGTAAACTTTTCTAAAAATTGGAATATTGTTATAATAAAATTTATATTGGTAACTTGAGTAGATTTTGAAGCACATTTTATTTTAATTTTGCATTTATTCATAAGAAATATAATTTTAAAAAACGATTATTAGTGACGTAAGTAACATTTCTACACGATATAAATTAACCCTTTATCCAATCAAATGACGTGTTACAAAATGGCATTTTGTTAATTTTTTAATAAAAATATCCATTTCTGAGTGTTATAATACTTTCTCCTCGTTCCTGAAAAAGCAAACTCCTTGAAGCATGCCTTAAACTTTCTCTCAACTGGTCACTGTAAAAATATCAATACGTCGTTTTTTGTTTGTTTTTTTTATCACAATACAGAAATCTTGTATTTTCTTACACTCATATGCTTCTTTTCAAGAAATTAACAAAACATTGTTACATTTTATGTCAATTTACATATACCTGAGGGTTCTTCTTTTAAATTAGATATTGTTATGTTTTGTATCAATTCAGATTTCTTTAAATTATATACACAGACAACTTATTCCACACATAATCCACGTATGAGTATCATATGATTCTCATATGATTGGTCTCATATAAGAATCATAAAAAGGGCATCATATATGAATTGTATGAAAAGAATCATATAATTCACATATAATCCACGTATGTTAATTTTATGGAAATGACTTCATATGATTTACATATGAAAAGTTTCAGTGTGTTTCAAGCCATTTATTTATGAGAATCATATAAAAAGGGTATCATATGAAAACCATACTGAACACTTAAGTGTGTTCTTTTTCAATATTTATCACAAGGAAAACACATTCTTGTACACATTTAAAAATCGGATATTTCTGCTTTAGATGAAAATTCATTACCTTAAATTGGTAAAATATTTGAAACTATCCTAAAATGCTAAGATAACTTTTTTGTTAAGATTATTTTCAAGAGAAATAACTTATTTTTCACAGTGTTCATTCTAAACAAGAATATATACAAACAAGTCAGTAGTATTTGTCGATACATGTATTTAACAAATTCTAAAATGAGTACAAATGATAAGATTTCAGCAAAATAATTAAGTAGTTAAAACTGTATACTGGACAAATGGATAACATAATTAGGTCATGTACGTGTATAAAAATACCATATGACATGAAAGTGTCCTCAGCAAATTTGAAATATCAACAAAAACATTTGTCATGTATTCACTATTGTAAATTTATAAAAAAAAAATCCAGTTATTTGATATTTTAGCATACAAATAAGAATGGGAAATCTTTACAAGTCAAATTCAGACGACATTGTGTACATCCTTCCCATTTCATAATTATTCCATATATTTCCTTGTTCTTTTTCCTTCTGTATCTTTCAATATTTTCAGTTTTTCCTCCCTCTGATCATTCACGACCATTTTGAAAATCTGTTTGAACTGTACCAAAAATGAAATCTACCAGTTCTCCCCTTCATGAACAATTTCTTTGTGGCACAGAATGATCTCTACAAAAATTTCAAAAGTAAAAATAAAATAATTCTTAAATGTCAAAAATAATTCTACAAGTTACATCAAAGCTACTTACCACAGCAAACATTTGAATTCCCAATTCACCGACACAGATATGATACGAGATAAAACTAATGTTATATATGTTATACTAGGTATTTTGTGGAATCCTACGATGTAATTTGCAAGACAATTACACTGTTGGAAGATATGCTTCATAATAAAATCATAAAAAACATTTCTTTTTGACAATTAAATTCAATTTTGCAAGACAATTACAATATTAGGAAGATATGCTTCTTATTAAAATAATAAAAAGCAATGTTTTAATTTGACAATTGAATTTGGAATGTTCAAATGGTATATATTAATTCAAAGTGCTAAAAATAAAGAAGATTTAGCTTCTTAATGTATTACTTTTGGACCAAAAAAACTACAGAGAGGTAGACAGGCAAAAAAACAGACTTTGTGATTCCAGGATATCCAAAATTTTGTTGGGAAGAATAAAACAAAGTCTTGCTTTTAAACAGTGTGTATTTACCTTCATTTTAAAGCAAGCCTTGGATCTCTGGATTTTTTCTTATGAGAGGCTGACTGTATATTGAACCTGAAAAACAAATATTCACACAGTAGATATTTTCTTAGCATAACTAAAACTTAAACTACAAAAAAGAGAGATTACAAGTTTGTAGGTTCTCATTAGTCTTAAATATCTTACAATTTACCCGAAACTAGGTTCTCTAGTGTTGCAATTTTTTTTTTATAAATGTCAGTCAATGGATTCATAGATGTAAATATTGCACTGGCTGGATTAAGTAATGCCTTTAGCCCTAAATATGTCAATTGTAGGTCTTATGTTTACATCCATTCATAATATATTTATCCAAAATAACTTACAGATCACTAAGGTTATGTAGGTTCACGAAATGCATTAATTTAACAATTACAATTGATGAGAGCATTACAAAAATAAGTTCATACAAACCTGTTACAGAAATGAAAGGATATTCAAACAATTTATGAATTAAAGCTCTTTAAAAATTGTTAGGAGATTACTTACTTTTTCCAACACTGAACACTTCTGCTGCAGCAGTGACGTCAAACATGACGTACACTTTCATCCGATAGAAGTCAAAACCTATCCGGAAAAAAATACAGAATTATTTTGATTTTACTAAAGTAATAAACCAACATCAAAAGAATTGAAATAAAAAGCAAATTATTGTATTCTTATTCAATTTTGTCTTGGAAATGCATTATTTCAGAAAAAAAATTGTGATTTTTATTTTTTATAAGGGAAAGGATTTGGGGTTAAACAGAGTAGAGCATTGCATAAGTAATTGCCAACAAATTCGTTTGAATTAATGTACATGCAAATAACTGTTGATATATATTATTGAAATTGCAATTTTACTTGAGTATACCAAGGGCAAATTAGTGAACACTGTTTCATATGAATGACTTTTCATATGTGAATCATATGTATATGTGTGATCATATGATCCACATATGATTTGCTACATACGATTCTCATATGATTGTATACATATGATTCTCATAAGATCCACATATCATCCTCATATTAAAGGCAATGCATATGTGGATCAAATGTGGTTAAATTGCCTATGTAAGATTGTCTCCAGGCCTTGGGACCATAAAACTAAGACGAGCTCACTTTTGGTCTCGGTCTCACTTTTACCAAAGAAATATATAGTGAAAAAGTGAGACTGAGATCAAAAGTGAGCTCTACTAAGTTTTATGGTCCCCAGGGCAGGTTTTGTTTTCATAGTCTGTTATTTATGTTATTTCTGTTTTAGGGGTTACTCCAACGACGACTCAGTCCTCAACAGGTCAAAGCAGCAGCGGACAGATGACAGGTACACAACTTTCTACTGATAATTTTTCTGAGACAAATTACGACTTATTTCTTAATTCAGGACGTTTTACACACAAGAAATTGATTTTCAGCAATGCTTTATTAAGCATGAATCAAAACTTTCATGTTAGATAGAAATTTCACATTTATGTATCCTTTGGGAAGAAATATAAGAATTAAACTCCTGAATGCAACATATCCCACCAAACGCATATCTTTTTTGTTGTTGTTTTTTTTTCAACCCAAGGTCTTTTTATTGTCTAGTTATTTTAAGTCCTACAGTAAGAGTGAGAATGGATATACAATTAAATATGAATTTGTCAGAGTTACATATTTGAACAATTAATGTTCCTAATTATTTCGATAAAAAGTGGTACAAATTCGCTTCAATCTAATGGCTATAAAGTATCCTGTTGACTCATCCCGAGTTATGTGCCCATTATCATAATTTCATTTTACTTTGTAGTTTTATTCTTTATTTTTTTATTTTTATTTATTTGTATTTTTCTTTTGTTTTGAAAACTTGTTTTTGAAACTGTGGATGATTTTTATTTTTTTTTTCAATATATATATTAACGAATAAATGTGTCTTTGATAAGGACAGCCTGGTATTAGCAAACAATCTTCACCACAGCATTGAGGTGCAGCAGTAACAATTAAGTACAGTAAAATCACTGTATTTGTGGAGGGTTAATTTTCGTTGATTTTGAGGTATGAGGTATAAAGAGACCCACAAAATCATGCCCACCACAAAATGTAAAACGTTACATACATAACTACTCAAGAACTCCTCATCCACAAAAACAAATCCCACGAACCAAGAGTTATAATTGCTCAAACCGCAAAAATATGCCCCCCCATGAAAATATATTATTTTACAGTGTTTTATATTTGTTTTCTATAATGACCATCTATATTATACTGTAACACTTGGGTAGGGACAGTTTAGTTTTTAGAAAATGCAAAACATTATATAACAAAAGGGTGTTCTGTTGTTATCTTACTTATAATTTGAAACTTGAGCTGCTATTGTATATATTTTATATTGCTGTCATAACACTCAGACAAAAACTAATTATTGGGTCGTAGGTAAAATGTTAAAACAATATAAATAAACCCTCCTCTTTTCAATAAGATGATATGTTGCAAAGAAAATTTAATTATTGTTTGTTATGAAATATGCATTTCTATGTCCCATGATATTTCCTGTTTATATCTGATATATTATACTCTATGAAGCATGCCTTAAACTTTCTGAAAGCTGATCATCGTGGAAATATCAATGCATCGTTTTAATCGATACAAAATTTATGTTTTTTTTCTTGCACTGATATGCTTGTTTTAAAGATGAATAATCTACAAAAAATTGTTGCATTTTAAAATAAATTCCATATCTACCTAAGGATTCTTCTTTTTAAATAAGATATTGTTCTTCATGTAAATCCACTGACAATAGTTTAACTCTGTTTGATACGAAGAAACAAAAATACGATTCTGTGAATTGAAAAATGCCATTTATTTACATTACAAATGACTATATGAAAAAACAAAGAATGTCATGCATATAAACATATAATGCAGAATCAGAAAAATTGAACAACTGAAAGATACAATCAATTTTGTTTAATAGATATCAAAGGTGTGTTACATAGATCAAATTTTTCGTGATCTCTAGTACATAGAAAGTGCTGAGCAGGTTTAATTTTCACTCGTTCAGAAAGTATTTTACGAGAAATTCAACTTACCAACATAAGAGGGGGTATTTTCCACTCTTTATTGCGACTTATACAAAATTGGATGAACTACACACAATCCCCCAGCAGAATTCAGTAAGAGGACATATTTCCCTTGTAGATTCACACAGAATATCTTCAATCTATGCTTGGTTATCACATGTGCCAGTCCAATATAAACACGATTGTTAAATTCAAACTCTGTCCACTGACTTGTAAGGGGAGCGTTTCAAGCATAATTTTTCTCTATTGTGTGAATATGTGCATATCGGACAAGCAAAAGGAATAGGAATAGGAATATTAAAATTTCACATGTTCAACTTCATAACAGCACATTGAAAAATGTACAAAAATTGTTGCATTTTAAAATCAATTCCATATCTACCTAAAAATTCTTCTTTTTAAATTAGATATTGTTCTATTTGAAATCAATTCAGCTTTCTTCAACTAAGATAGGTTTGTCTCCAGGTCATCAAAGTATGTTATTGATGTTATTTCTGTTTTAGGCGTCACTCCCACGACTCAGTCCTCGACAGTTCAAATAAGCAGCGGACAGACGACAGGTACACATTTTTTTTCAGTTTCGTATTCAAAAAATGGATGTTCCTAATCCTTTCCGTGAAAAGAGATACACATTTGTTAAATCAAGTAGCTATGAAAAAAATCCCCAAGTTATATGACAATTATCATACTTCATTTTTCAATTCTCGAATTGGACGTTAAACAACATACAATCAATCAATCAATCAATCAATCATTTTTAATTTTCTTTAATGGAATGGGTAGCTTTTGAAACATTTTTTTTATATATTTAACAATTATAAATAAGAATTAGTTTTTAAGAAACGATTATTCTGACGTAAACACCATTTCTACATTACATAAATTAACCCTTTATCCAATCAAATGAAGGGTTATAAAATTGCGTTTTGTTAATTTTTTAATAACAAAATAATATGCATGTCTAATTGTCATGATACCTCCTCGTTATATCCGATGTAGCAAACTCTACCAAGCAAGCCATAAATTCCCTTTAAGCTTGTCATAGAAAGTATCAAAACTCTCATGTTAGATATGAATTTTATATTTAAGTATCCTTTGGAAAAAATGTATGAATTTACATCCTGAATGCAACGTATACCACAAAACGCATATCTTTCTGTTGTTATTTTAACCCTAGATTTTTTATCGTCTAGTAAATTTTAGATCTTAAGAGTAAGAATGGATTTAGAACTGAATCTCATTTAAAAGAGTTACTTTTTTGAACAAAAATTAATGTTCCTTATTTTTTTGATAAAAAGTTCTACAAATTAGCGTAAATCTAATGGCTATAAAATTATCTTTTTGACTCATCCCTAGTTATATGAGCATTGTGATACTTTCAATTTTCTTTACAAGTTCATCTTTTATTTTATTTATTAATTTTTTTTGAAAACCTGTTTTTGAAACTGTATATTTTTTTTTTCATATTATATAACCAAATAAATTTTTCATTGATAAGGACAACATGGTATTGGCAAACAATCTACACCACAACAAGGCGGTACAGCAGTAACTGGTAAGTACTGTGAAATCAAAAAGTTTTCTGGAGGGATAATTTTCGTTGTTTTCGAGGTATGAGGAGACCCTCAAATTCATGTCCACTACGAATTGTAAAATCTTACATAACTATTCAGGAATCTTTCATCATCTGATACAAATCCCCACGAACTAAATGTTTTTACTCAAACCACAAACATTTGACCCTATAAAAATGTGTCCTGTTACAGTATTATATATTTGTTTTCTAGAATGACCATCTTTATTATACTGTAACACTTGGACAGTCAGTTTTATTTTAGAAAGTGCAAAACATTATATATCAATGGTGTTCTGTTGTAATCTTACTTATAATTTGAGACTTGAGTTGCTATTGTATCCATTTCTTATATCTTACATTGTTGTCATAACAGTCAGATAAAAAAAAAAGTATTGAAAAGTAGGCAAAATGTTTAAACCATATAAATTAACTCTCTTTTTTTCAATTAGATGCTGTGTTGCAAAGAAATTAAATTATTGTTATGAAATATCCATTTTTAGGTCCCTTGAATATTTCTTCTTGATATCTGATATATCAAACTCTATGTAGCATGCCTTAAACTTACTAAAAAAAACTGGTCATTGAGGAAATATCAATGCATCGTTTTAATCGATACAAAATTTATGTTTTTTCTTGCACTGATATGCTTCTTTTAAAGATGAAAAATGTACAAAAATTGTTGCATTTTAAAATCAATTCCATATCTACCTAAGGATTCTTCTTTTTAAATTAGATATTGTTCTATTTGAAATCAATTCAGCTTTCTTCAACTAAGATAGGTTTGTCTCCAGATCTTTTCTTCAAAGTCTGTTATTGATGTTATTTCTGTTTTAGGCGTCACTCCCACTACGACTCAGTCCTCGACAGTTCAAATAAGCAGCGGACAAACGACAGGTACACATTTTTTTTCAGAGTTTCGTATTCAAAAATGGATTTTCCTATTCCTTTCCGTGAAAAGAGATACACATTTGTTAAATCAAGTGGCTATGAAAAAAATTACTTTGTGCTCATTCCCAAGTTATATGACAATTATCATACTTCATTTTTCAATTCTCGAGATGGACGTTAAACAACATACAATCAATCAATCAATCATTTTTAATTTTCTTTAATGGAATTCTTTTTTTCTATTAGCTAGGTTACTGGATGAAAAGTTTTTTTTACAATGAAGTTAATTTTTAATGCCAAATTAACGAATGGATATTTTGTTAATTAGGACAATCTGGAATAAGCAAACATTCTACACCACAACAAGGCGGTGCAGCAGTTACAAGTAAGTATTTGTCTTTAGTAACATCTTCCTTTTATATGTTTGAGGAATGAAGTTTTATTTAATGTCTATCCATGTTATACTGCGATACTTGGTAAGAGACTGCAGAGGCTTTAAAAATCGTAAAATGTTTCTAAAAATGGGTATTCTTTTTAATCTAATCTATACTTTGTATCTTGGGTAGCTTTTGAAACATTTTTTTTTATATATTTAACAATTATAAATAAGAATTAGTTTTTAAAAAACGATTATTCTGACGTAATCACCATTTCTACATTACATAAATTAACCCTTTATCCAATCAAATGAAGGGTTATAAAATTGCAATTTGTTAAATTTTTAATAACAAATATGCATGTCTAAGTGTCATGATACCTCCTCGTCATATCCGATGTAGCAAACTCTACCAAGCAAGCATTAAAATTTCTTTAAGCTTGTCATTTTAAAAATATCAATGCGTCGTTCTATTATGACAAAACAGAAATCTTGTATTTTCTGGCACTGGTATGCTCCTTTGAAAGATGAAAAATTTGCAAACATTGTTACATTTTAATATCAATTCAACATCTACCGTAGGGTTCTTCTTTTAAATAAGATATCGTTATGTTTCGTATCAATTCAAACTTCTTCAACTAAGATATGATTATCTCTAGGTCTTGTTTTCATAGTCTGTTATTGATGTTATTTTTGTTTTAGGTGTCACTTCTACGACGACTCAGTCCTCGACAGTTCAAGGCAGCAGCACTGGACAGATGACAGGTACACAAGTTTTTCCTGATAATTTTTCTGAGGCAAACTAAGGCTTATTTGGTAACTTTAGACGTTTAACATGAGAAATTATTTATCAGCATTAATTTATTTAGAAAGAATCAAAACTCTCATGTTAGATATGAATTTTATAATTAAGTATCCTTTGAGAAAAAAATGTATGAATTTACATCCTGAATGCAACGTATACCAGAAAACGCATATCTTTCTGTTGTTATTTTAACCCTAGATTTTTTATCGTCTAGTTAATTTTAGATCTTAAGAGTAAGAATGGATTTAGAACTGAATCTCATTTAAAAGAGTTACTTATTTGAACAAAAATTAATGTTCCTTATTTTTTTGATAAAAAGTTCTACAAATTAGCGTAAATCTAATGGCTATAAAATTATCTTTTTGACTCATCCCTAGTTATATGAGCATTGTGATACTTTCAATTTTCTTTACAAGGTCATCTTTTATTTTATTTATTTATTTTTTTTTTTTGAAAATCTGTTTTTGAAACTGTAGATATTTTTTTTACATATTATATAACCAAATAAATTTTTCATTGATAAGGACAACATGGTATTGGCAAACAATCTACACCACAACAAGGCGGTACAGCAGTAACTGGTAAGTACTGTGAAATCAAAAAGTTTTCTGGAGGGATAATTTTCGTTGTTTTCGAGGTATGAGGAGACCCTCAAATTCATGTCCACTACGAATTGTAAGATCTTACATAACTATTCAGGAATCTTTCATCATCCAATACAAATCCCCACGAACTAAGTGTTTTTACTCAAACCACAAACATTTGACCCTATAAAAATGTGTCCTGTTACAGTATTATATATTTGTTTTCTAGAATGACCATCTTTATTATACTGTAACACTTGGACAGTCAGTTTTATTTTAGAAAGTGCAAAACATTATATATCAATGGTGTTCTGTTGTAATCTTACTTATAATTTGAGACTTGAGTTGCTATTGTATCCATTTCTTATATCTTACATTGTTGTCATAACAGTCAGATAAAAAAAAAGTATTGAAAAGTAGGCAAAATGTTTAAACCATATAAATTAACTCTCCTTTTTTCAATTAGATGCTGTGTTGCAAAGAAATTAAATTATTGTTATGAAATATCCATTTTTAGGTCCCTTGAATATTTCTTCTTGATATCTGATATATCAAACTCTATGTAGCATGCCTTAAACTTACTAAAAAAAACTGGTCATTGAGGAAATATCAATGCATCGTTTTAATCGATACAAAATTTATGTTTTTTCTTGCACTGATATGCTTCTTTTAAAGATGAAAAATGTACAAAAATTGTTGCATTTTAAAATCAATTCCATATCTACCTAAGGATTCTTCTTTTTAAATTAGATATTGTTCTATTTGAAATCAATTCAGCTTTCTTCAACTAAGATAGGTTTGTCTCCAGATCTTTTCTTCAAAGTCTGTTATTGATGTTATTTCTGTTTTAGGCGTCACTCCCACTACGACTCAGTCCTCGACAGTTCAAATAAGCAGCGGACAAACGACAGGTACACATTTTTTTTCAGAGTTTCGTATTCAAAAAATGGATTTTCCTATTCCTTTCCGTGAAAAGAGATACACATTTGTTAAATCAAGTGGCTATGAAAAAAATTACTTTGTGCTCATTCCCAAGTTATATGACAATTATCATACTTCATTTTTCAATTCTCGAGATGGACGTTAAACAACATACAATCAATCAATCAATCATTTTTAATTTTCTTTAATGGAATTCTTTTTTTCTATTAGCTAGGTTACTGGATGAAAAGTTTTTTTTTTACAATGAAGTTAATTTTTAATGCCAAATTAACGAATGGATATTTTGTTAATTAGGACAATCTGGAATAAGCAAACATTCTACACCACAACAAGGCGGTGCAGCAGTTACAAGTAAGTATTTGTCTTTAGTAACATCTTCCTTTTATATGTTTGAGGAATGAAGGTTTATTTAATGTCTATCCATGTTATACTGCGATACTTGGTAAGAGACTGCAGAGGCTTTAAAAATCGTAAAATGTTTTTAAAAATGGGTATTCTTTTTAATCTAATCTATACTTTGTATCTTGGGTAACTTTTGAAACATTTTTTTTTTTATATATTTAACAATTATAAATAAGAATTAGTTTTTAAAAAACGATTATTCTGACGTAAACACCATTTCTACATTACATAAGGTAAACCTTTATCAAATCAAATGAAGGGTTATAAAATTGCATTTTGTTAATTTTTAAATAACAAATATGCATGTCTAAGTGTCATGATACCTCCTCGTCATATCCGATGTAGCAAACTCTACCAAGCAAGCCTTAAAATTTCTTTAAGCTTGTCATTTTAAAAATATCAATGCGTCGTTCTATTATGACAAAACAGAAATCTTGTATTTTCTGGCACTGGTATGCTCCTTTGAAAGATGAAAAATTTGCAAACATTGTTACATTTTAATATCAATTCAACATCTACCGTAGGGTTCTTCTTTTAAATAAGATATCGTTATGTTTCGTATCAATTCAAACTTCTTCAACTAAGATATGATTATCTCTAGGTCTTGTTTTCATAGTCTGTTATTGATGTTATTTTTGTTTTAGGTGTCACTTCTACGACGACTCAGTCCTCGACAGTTCAAGGCAGCAGCACTGGACAGATGACAGGTACACAAGTTTTCCCTGATAATTTTTCTGAGGCAAACTAAGGCTTATTTGGTAACTTTAGACGTTTAACATGAGAAATTATTTATCAGCATTAATTTATTTAGAAAGAATCAAAACTCTCATGTTAGATATGAATTTTATATTTAAGTATCCTTTGAGAAAAAAATGTATGAATTTACATCCTGAATGCAACGTATACCAGAAAACGCATATCTTTCTGTTGTTATTTTAACCCTAGATTTTTTATCGTCTAGTTAATTTTAGATCTTAAGAGTAAGAATGGATTTAGAACTGAATCTCATTTAAAAGAGTTACTTATTTGAACAAAAATTAATGTTCCTTATTTTTTTGATAAAAAGTTCTACAAATTAGCGTAAATCTAATGGCTATAAAATTATCCTTTTGACTCATCCCTAGTTATATGAGCAATGTGATACATTCAATTTACTTTACAAGGTCATCTTTTATTTTATTTATTTTTTTTCTTTTTTTTGAAAATCTGTTTTTGAAACTGTAGATTTTTTTTACATATTATATAACCAGATAAATTTTTCATTGATAAGGACAACATGGTATTGGCAAACAATCTACACCACAACAAGGCGGTACAGCAGTAACTGGTAAGTACTGTGAAATCAAAAAGTTTTCTGGAGGGATAATTTTCGTTGTTTTCGAGGTATGAGGAGACCCTCAAATTCATGTCCACTACGAATTGTAAAATCTTACATAACTATTCAGGAATCTTTCATCATCCAATACAAATCCCCACGAACTAAGTGTTTTTACTCAAACCACAAACATTTGACCCTATAAAAATGTGTCCTGTTACAGTATTATATATTTGTTTTCTAGAATGACCATCTTTATTATACTGTAACACTTGGACAGTCAGTTTTATTTTAGAAAGTGCAAAACATTATATATCAATGGTGTTCTGTTGTAATCTTACTTATAATTTGAGACTTGAGTTGCTATTGTATCCATTTCTTATATCTTACATTGTTGTCATAACAGTCAGATAAAAAAAAAGTATTGAAAAGTAGGCAAAATGTTTAAACCATATAAATTAACTCTCCTTTTTTCAATTAGATGCTGTGTTGCAAAGAAATTAAATTATTGTTATGAAATATCCATTTTTAGGTCCCTTGAATATTTCTTCTTGATATCTGATATATCAAACTCTATGTAGCATGCCTTAAACTTACTAAAAAAAACTGGTCATTGAGGAAATATCAATGCATCGTTTTAATCGATACAAAATTTATGTTTTTTCTTGCACTGATATGCTTCTTTTAAAGATGAAAAATGTACAAAAATTGTTGCATTTTAAAATCAATTCCATATCTACCTAAGGATTCTTCTTTTTAAATTAGATATTGTTCTATTTGAAATCAATTCAGCTTTCTTCAACTAAGATAGGTTTGTCTCCAGATCTTTTCTTCAAAGTCTGTTATTGATGTTATTTCTGTTTTAGGCGTCACTCCCACTACGACTCAGTCCTCGACAGTTCAAATAAGCAGCGGACAAACGACAGGTACACATTTTTTTTCAGAGTTTCGTATTCAAAAAATGGATTTTCCTATTCCTTTCCGTGAAAAGAGATACACATTTGTTAAATCAAGTGGCTATGAAAAAAATTACTTTGTGCTCATTCCCAAGTTATATGACAATTATCATACTTCATTTTTCAATTCTCGAGATGGACGTTAAACAACATACAATCAATCAATCAATCATTTTTAATTTTCTTTAATGGAATTCTTTTTTTCTATTAGCTAGGTTACTGGATGAAAAGTTTTTTTTTTACAATGAAGTTAATTTTTAATGCCAAATTAACGAATGGATATTTTGTTAATTAGGACAATCTGGAATAAGCAAACATTCTACACCACAACAAGGCGGTGCAGCAGTTACAAGTAAGTATTTGTCTTTAGTAACATCTTCCTTTTATATGTTTGAGGAATGAAGTTTTATTTAATGTCTATCTATGTTATACTGCGATACTTGGTAAGAGACTGCAGAGACTTAAAAATCGTAAAATGTTTCTAAAAATGGGTTTACTTTTTAATGTAATCTATACTTTGTATCTTGGGTAGTTTTTGAAACATTTTGTTATATATTTAACAATTATCAATAAGAATTAAATTTAAAAAAAACGATTATTCTGACGTAAACACCATTTCTACATTACATAAGGTAAACCTTTATCAAATCAAATGAAGGGTTATAAAATTGCATTTTGTTAATTTTTAAATAACAAATATGCATGTCTAAGTGTCATGATACCTCCTCGTTATATCCGATGTAGCAAACTCTACCAAGCAAGCATTAAAATTTCTTTAAGCTTGTCATTTGAAAAATATTTTATGACAAAACAGAAATCTTGTATTTTCTGGCACTGGTATGCTCCTTTGAAAGATGAAAAATTTGCAAACATTGTTACATTTTAATATCAATTCAACATCTACCGTAGGGTTCTTCTTTTAAATAAGATATCGTTATGTTTCGTATCAATTCAAACTTCTTCAACTAAGATATGATTATCTCTAGGTCTTGTTTTCATAGTCTGTTATTGATGTTATTTTTGTTTTAGGTGTCACTTCTACGACGACTCAGTCCTCCACAGTTCAAGGCAGCAGCACTGGACAGATGACAGGTACACAAGTTTTCCCTGATAATTTTTCTGAGGCAAACTAAGGCTTATTTGGTAACTTTAGACGTTTAACATGAGAAATTATTTATCAGCATTAATTTATTTAGAAAGAATCAAAACTCTCATGTTAGATATGAATTTTATATTTAAGTATCCTTTGAGAAAAAAATGTATGAATTTACATCCTGAATGCAACGTATACCAGAAAACGCATATCTTTCTGTTGTTATTTTAACCCTAGATTTTTTATCGTCTAGTTAATTTTAGATCTTAAGAGTAAGAATGGATTTAGAACTGAATCTCATTTAAAAGAGTTACTTATTTGAACAAAAATTAATGTTCCTTATTTTTTTTTTATAAAAAGTTCTACAAATTAGCGTAAATCTAATGGCTATAAAATTATCCTTTTGACTCATCCCTAGTTATATGAGCATTGTGATACTTTCAATTTTCTTTACAAGGTCATCTTTTATTTTATTTATTTATTTTTTTTTTTGAAAATCTGTTTTTGAAACTGTAGATTTTTTTTTTACATATTATATAACCAAATAAATTTTTCATTGATAAGGACAACATGGTATTGGCAAACAATCTACACCACAACAAGGCGGTACAGCAGTAACTGGTAAGTACTGTGAAATCAAAAAGTTTTCTGGAGGGATAATTTTCGTTGTTTTCGAGGTATGAGGAGACCCTCAAATTCATGTCCACTACGAATTGTAAAATCTTACATAACTATTCAGGAATCTTTCATCATCCAATACAAATCCCCACGAACTAAGTGTTTTTACTCAAACCACAAACATTTGACCCTATAAAAATGTGTCCTGTTACAGTATTATATATTTGTTTTCTAGAATGACCATCTTTATTATACTGTAACACTTGGACAGTCAGTTTTATTTTAGAAAGTGCAAAACATTATATATCAATGGTGTTCTGTTGTAATCTTACTTATAATTTGAGACTTGAGTTGCTATTGTATCCATTTCTTATATCTTACATTGTTGTCATAACAGTCAGATAAAAAAAAGTATTGAAAAGTAGGCAAAATGTTTAAACCCTATAAATTAACTCTCCTTTATTCAATTAGATGCTGTGTTGCAAAGAAATTAAATTATTGTTATGAAATATCCATTTTTAGGTCCCTTGAATATTTCTTCTTGATATCTGATATATCAAACTCTATGTAGCATGCCTTAAACTTACTAAAAAAAACTGGTCATTGAGGAAATATCAATGCATCGTTTTAATCGATACAAAATTTATGTTTTTTCTTGCACTGATATGCTTCTTTTAAAGATGAAAAATGTACAAAAATTGTTGCATTTTAAAATCAATTCCATATCTACCTAAGGATTCTTCTTTTTAAATTAGATATTGTTCTATTTGAAATCAATTCAGCTTTCTTCAACTAAGATAGGTTTGTCTCCAGATCTTTTCTTCAAAGTCTGTTATTGATGTTATTTCTGTTTTAGGCGTCACTCCCACTACGACTCAGTCCTCGACAGTTCAAATAAGCAGCGGACAAACGACAGGTACACATTTTTTTTCAGAGTTTCGTATTCAAAAAATGGATTTTCCTATTCCTTTCCGTGAAAAGAGATACACATTTGTTAAATCAAGTGGCTATGAAAAAAATTACTTTGTGCTCATTCCCAAGTTATATGACAATTATCATACTTCATTTTTCAATTCTCGAGATGGACGTTAAACAACATACAATCAATCAATCAATCATTTTTAATTTTCTTTAATGGAATTCTTTTTTTCTATTAGCTAGGTTACTGGATGAAAAGTTTTTTTTTACAATGAAGTTAATTTTTAATGCCAAATTAACGAATGGATATTTTGTTAATTAGGACAATCTGGAATAAGCAAACATTCTACACCACAACAAGGCGGTGCAGCAGTTACAAGTAAGTATTTGTCTTTAGTAACATCTTCCTTTTATATGTTTGAGGAATGAAGGTTTATTTAATGTCTATCCATGTTATACTGCGATACTTGGTAAGAGACTGCAGAGGCTTTAAAAATCGTAAAATGTTTCTAAAAATGGGTATTCTTTTTAATCTAATCTATACTTTGTATCTAATCTAATCTATACCTTGTATCTTGGGTAGCTTTTGAAACATTTTTTTTTATATATATTTAACAATTATAAATAAGAATTAGTTTTTAAAAAACGATTATTCTGACGTAAACACCATTTCTACATTACATAAATTAACCCTTTATCCAATCAAATGAAGGGTTATAAAATTGCGTTTTGTTAATTTTTTAATAACAAATATGCATGTCTAAGTGTCATGATACCTCCTCGTCATATCCGATGTAGCAAACTCTACCAAGCAAGCCTTAAAATTTCTTTAAGCTTGTCATTTTAAAAATATCAATGCGTCGTTCTATTATGACAAAACAGAAATCTTGTATTTTCTGGCACTGGTTTGCTCCTTTGAAAGATGAAAAATTTGCAAACATTGTTACATTTTAATATCAATTCAACATCTACCGTAGGGTTCTTCTTTTAAATAAGATATCGTTATGTTTCGTATCAATTCAAACTTCTTCAACTAAGATATGATTATCTCTAGGTCTTGTTTTCATAGTCTGTTATTGATGTTATTTTTGTTTTAGGTGTCACTTCTACGACGACTCAGTCCTCGACAGTTCAAGGCAGCAGCACTGGACAGATGACAGGTACACAAGTTTTCCCTGATAATTTTTCTGAGGCAAACTAAGGCTTATTTGGTAACTTTAGACGTTTAACATGAGAAATTATTTATCAGCATTAATTTATTTAGAAAGAATCAAAACTCTCATGTTAGATATGAATTTTATATTTAAGTATCCTTTGAGAAAAAAATGTATGAATTTACATCCTGAATGCAACGTATACCAGAAAACGCATATCTTTCTGTTGTTATTTTAACCCTAGATTTTTTATCGTCTAGTTAATTTTAGATCTTAAGAGTAAGAATGGATTTAGAACTGAATCTCATTTAAAAGAGTTACTTATTTGAACAAAAATTAATGTTCCTTATTTTTTTGATAAAAAGTTCTACAAATTAGCGTAAATCTAATGGCTATAAAATTATCCTTTTGACTCATTCCTAGTTATATGAGCATTGTGATACTTTCAATTTTCTTTACAAGGTCATCTTTTATTTTATTTATTTATTTTTTTTTTTTGAAAATCTGTTTTTGAAACTGTAGATTTTTTTTTTACATATTATATAAGCAGATAAATTTTTCATTGATAAGGACAACATGGTATTGGCAAACAATCTACACCACAACAAGGCGGTACAGCAGTAACTGGTAAGTACTGTGAAATCAAAAAGTTTTCTGGAGGGATAATTTTCGTTGTTTTCGAGGTATGAGGAGACCCTCAAATTCATGTCCACTACGAATTGTAAAATCTTACATAACTATTCAGGAATCTTTCATCATCCAATACAAATCCCCACGAACTAAGTGTTTTTACTCAAACCACAAACATTTGACCCTATAAAAATGTGTCCTGTTACAGTATTATATATTTGTTTTCTAGAATGACCATCTTTATTATACTGTAACACTTGGACAGTCAGTTTTATTTTAGAAAGTGCAAAACATTATATATCAATGGTGTTCTGTTGTAATCTTACTTATAATTTGAGACTTGAGTTGCTATTGTTTCCATTTCTTATATCTTACATTGTTGTCATAACAGTCAGATAAAAAAAAAGTATTGAAAAGTAGGCAAAATGTTTAAACCATATAAATTAACTCTCCTTTTTCAATTAGATGCTGTGTTGCAAAGAAATTAAATTATTGTTATGAAATATCCATTTTTAGGTCCCTTGAATATTTCTTCTTGATATCTGATATATCAAACTCTATGTAGCATGCCTTAAACTTACTAAAAAAAACTGGTCATTGAGGAAATATCAATGCATCGTTTTAATCGATACAAAATTTATGTTTTTTCTTGCACTGATATGCTTCTTTTAAAGATGAAAAATGTACAAAAATTGTTGCATTTTAAAATCAATTCCATATCTACCTAAGGATTCTTCTTTTTAAATTAGATATTGTTCTATTTGAAATCAATTCAGCTTTCTTCAACTAAGATAGGTTTGTCTCCAGATCTTTTCTTCAAAGTCTGTTATTGATGTTATTTCTGTTTTAGGCGTCACTCCCACTACGACTCAGTCCTCGACAGTTCAAATAAGCAGCGGACAAACGACAGGTACACATTTTTTTTCAGAGTTTCGTATTCAAAAAATGGATTTTCCTATTCCTTTCCGTGAAAAGAGATACACATTTGTTAAATCAAGTGGCTATGAAAAAAATTACTTTGTGCTCATTCCCAAGTTATATGACAATTATCATACTTCATTTTTCAATTCTCGAGATGGACGTTAAACAACATACAAGTTATATGACAATTATCAATCATTTTTCAATTCTCGAGATGGACTTTACAATCAATCAATTCATTTTTAATTTTCTTTAATGGAATTCTTTTTTTTCTATTAACTAGGTTACTGGATGAAAAGTTTTTTTTTACAATAAAGTTAATTTTTAATGCCAAATTAACGAATGGATATTTTGTTAATTAGGACAATCTGGAATAAGCAAACATTCTACACCACAGCAAGGCGGTGCAGCAGTTACAAGTAAGTATTTGTCTTTAGTAACATCTTCCTTTTATATGTTTGAGGAATGAAGGTTTATTTAATGTCTATCCATGTTATACTGCGATACTTGGTAAGAGACTGCAGAGGCTTTAAAAATCGTAAAATGTTTCTAAAAATGGGTATACTTTTTAATCTAATCTATACTTTGTATCTTGGGTAGCTTTTGAAACATTTTTTTTATATATTTAACAATTATCAATAAGAATTAAATTTTAAAAAACGATTATTCTGACGTAAACACCATTTCTACATTACGTAAGGTAACCCTTTATCCAATCAAATGAAGGGTTATAAAATTGCATTTTGTTAATTTTTAAATAACAAATATGCATGTCTAAGTGTCATGATACCTCCTCGTTATATCCGATGTAGCAAACTCTACCAAGCAAGCCTTAACATTTCTTTAAGCTTGTCATTTTAAAAATATCAAAAATATTTTGACAAAACAGAAATCTTGTATTTTCTGGCACTGGTATGCTCCTTTGAAAGATGAAAAATTTGCAAACATTGTTACATTTTAATATCAATTCAACATCTACCGTAGGGTTCTTCTTTCAAATAAGATATCGTTATGTTTTGTATCAATTCAAACTTCTTCAACTAAGATATGATTATCTCTAGGTCTTATTTTCATAGTCTGTTATTGATGTTATTTTTGTTTTAGGTGTCACTTCTACGACGACTCAGTCCTCGACAGTTCAAGGCAGCAGCACTGGACAGATGACAGGTACACAAGTTTTCCCTGATAATTTTTCTGAGGCAAACTAAGGCTTATTTGGTAACTTTAGACGTTTAACATGAGAAATTATTTATCAGCATTAATTTATTTAGAAAGAATCAAAACTCTTATGTTAGATATGAATTTTATAATTAAGTATCCTTTGAGAAAAAAATGTATGAATTTACATCCTGAATGCAACGTATACCAGAAAACGCATATCTTTCTGTTGTTATTTTAACCCTAGATTTTTTATCGTCTAGTTAATTTTAGATCTTAAGAGTAAGAATGGATTTAGAACTGAATCTCATTTAAAAGAGTTACTTATTTGAACAAACATTAATGTTCCTTATTTTTTTGATAAAAAGTTCTACAAATTAGCGTAAATCTAATGGCTATAAAATTATCCTTTTGACTCATCCCTAGTTATATGAGCATTGTGATACTTTCAATTTTCTTTACAAGTTCATCTTTTATTTTATTTATTAATTTTTTTTGAAAATCTGTTTTTGAAACTGTAGATTTTTTTTTTTTCATATTATATAACCAAATAAATTTTTCATTGATAAGGACAACATGGTATTGGCAAACAATCTACACCACAACAAGGCGGTACAGCAGTAACTGGTAAGTACTGTGAAATCAAAAAGTTTTCTGGAGGGATAATTTTCGTTGTTTTCGAGGTATGAGGAGACCCTCAAATTCATGTCCACTACGAATTGTAAAATCTTACATAACTATTCAGGAATCTTTCATCATCCAATACAAATCCCCACGAACTAAGTGTTTTTACTCAAACCACAAACATTTGACCCTATAAAAATGTGTCCTGTTACAGTATTATATATTTGTTTTCTAGAATGACCATCTTTATTATACTGTAACACTTGGACAGTCAGTTTTATTTTAGAAAGTGCAAAACATTATATATCAATGGTGTTCTGTTGTAATCTTACTTATAATTTGAGACTTGAGTTGCTATTGTTTCCATTTCTTATATCTTACATTGTTGTCATAACAGTCAGATAAAAAAAAAGTATTGAAAAGTAGGCAAAATGTTTAAACCATATAAATTAACTCTCCTTTATTCAATTAGATGCTGTGTTGCAAAGAAATTAAATTATTGTTATGAAATATCCATTTTTAGGTCCCTTGAATATTTCTTCTTGATATCTGATATATCAAACTCTATGTAGCATGCCTTAAACTTACTAAAAAAACTGGTCATTGAAGAAATATCAATGCATCGTTTTAATCGATACAAAATTTATGTTTTTTCTTGCACTGATATGCTTCTTTTAAAGATGAAAAATGTACAAAAATTGTTGCATTTTAAAATCAATTCCATATCTACCTAAGGATTCTTCTTTTTAAATTAGATATTGTTCTATTTGAAATCAATTCAGCTTTCTTCAACTAAGATAGGTTTGTCTCCAGATCTTTTCTTCAAAGTCTGTTATTGATGTTATTTCTGTTTTAGGCGTCACTCCCACTACGACTCAGTCCTCGACAGTTCAAATAAGCAGCGGACAAACGACAGGTACACATTTTTTTTCAGAGTTTCGTATTCAAAAAATGGATTTTCCTATTCCTTTCCGTGAAAAGAGATACACATTTGTTAAATCAAGTGGCTATGAAAAAAATTACTTTGTGCTCATTCCCAAGTTATATGACAATTATCATACTTCATTTTTCAATTCTCGAGATGGACGTTAAACAACATACAATCAATCAATCAATCATTTTTAATTTTCTTTAATGGAATTCTTTTTTTCTATTAGCTAGGTTACTGGATGAAAAGTTTTTTTTTACAATGAAGTTAATTTTTAATGCCAAATTAACGAATGGATATTTTGTTAATTAGGACAATCTGGAATAAGCAAACATTCTACACCACAACAAGGCGGTGCAGCAGTTACAAGTAAGTATTTGTCTTTAGTAACATCTTCCTTTTATATGTTTGAGGAATGAAGGTTTATTTAATGTCTATCCATGTTATACTGCGATACTTGGTAAGAGACTGCAGAGGCTTTAAAAATCGTAAAATGTTTCTAAAAATGGGTATACTTTTTAATCTAATCTATACTTTGTATCTTGGGTAGCTTTTGAAACATTTTTTTTTAATATATTTAACAATTATAAATAAGAATTAGTTTTTAAAAAACGATTATTCTGACGTAAACACCATTTCTACATTACATAAGGTAAACCTTTATCAAATCAAATGAAGGGTTATAAAATTGCAATTTGTTAATTTTTTAATAACAAATATGCATGTCTAAGTGTCATGATACCTCCTCGTCATATCCGATGTAGCAAACTCTACCAAACAAGCCTTAAAATTTCTTTAAGCTTGTCATTTTAAAAATATCAATGCGTCGTTCTATTATGACAAAACAGAAATCTTGTATTTTCTGGCACTGGTATGCTCCTTTGAAAGATGAAAAATTTGCAAACATTGTTACATTTTAATATCAATTCAACATCTACCGTAGGGTTCTTCTTTTAAATAAGATATCGTTATGTTTCGTATCAATTCAAACTTCTTCAACTAAGATATGATTATCTCTAGGTCTTGTTTTCATAGTCTGTTATTGATGTTATTTTTGTTTTAGGTGTCACTTCTACGACGACTCAGTCCTCGACAGTTCAAGGCAGCAGCACTGGACAGATGACAGGTACACAAGTTTTCCCTGATAATTTTTCTGAGGCAAACTAAGGCTTATTTGGTAGTTTTAGACGTTTAACATGAGAAATTATTTATCAGCATTAATTTATTTAGAAAGAATCAAAACTCTCGTGTTAGATATGAATTTTATATTTAAGTATCCTTTGAGAAAAAAATGTATGAATTTACATCCTGAATGCAACGTATACCAGAAAACGCATATCTTTCTGTTGTTATTTTAACCCTAGATTTTTTATCGTCTAGTTAATTTTAGATCTTAAGAGTAAGAATGGATTTAGAACTGAATCTCATTTAAAAGAGTTACTTATTTGAACAAAAATTAATGTTCCTTATTTTTTTGATAAAAAGTTCTACAAATTAGCGTAAATCTAATGGCTATAAAATTATCCTTTTGACTCATCCCTAGTTATATGAGCAATGTGATACATTCAATTTACTTTACAAGGTCATCTTTTATTTTATTTATTATTTTTTTTTTTTAAAATCTGTTTTTGAAACTGTAGATATTTTTTTTATATATTATCTAACCAAATAAATTTTTCATTGATAAGGACAACATGGTATTGGCAAACAATCTACACCACAACAAGGCGGTACAGCAGTAACTGGTAAGTACTGTGAAATCAAAAAGTTTTCTGGAGGGATAATTTTCGTTGTTTTCGAGGTATGAGGAGACCCTCAAATTCATGTCCACTACGAATTGTAAAATCTTACATAACTATTCAGGAATCTTTCATCATCCAATACAAATCCCCACGAACTAAGTGTTTTTACTCAAACCACAAACATTTGACCCTATAAAAATGTGTCCTGTTACAGTATTATATATTTGTTTTCTATAATGACCATCTTTATTATACTGTAACACTTGGACAGTCAGTTTTATTTTAGAAAGTGCAAAACATTGTATATCAATGGTGTTCTGTTGTAATCTTACTTATAATTTGAGACTTGAGTTGCTATTGTATCCATTTCTTATATCTTACATTGTTGTCATAACAGTCAGATAAAAAAAAGTATTGAAAAGTAGGCAAAATGTTTAAACCATATAAATTAAATCTCCTTTATTCAATTAGATGCTGTGTTGCAAAGAAATTAAATTATTGTTATGAAATATCCATTTTTAGGTCCCTTGAATATTTCTTCTTGATATCTGATATATCAAACTCTATGTAGCATGCCTTAAACTTACTAAAAAAAACTGGTCATTGAGGAAATATCAATGCATCGTTTTAATCGATACAAAATTTATGTTTTTTCTTGCACTGATATGCTTCTTTTAAAGATGAAAAATGTACAAAAATTGTTGCATTTTAAAATCAATTCCATATCTACCTAAGGATTCTTCTTTTTAAATTAGATATTGTTCTATTTGAAATCAATTCAGCTTTCTTCAACTAAGATAGGTTTGTCTCCAGATCTTTTCTTCAAAGTCTGTTATTGATGTTATTTCTGTTTTAGGCGTCACTCCCACTACGACTCAGTCCTCGACAGTTCAAATAAGCAGCGGACAAACGACAGGTACACATTTTTTTTCAGAGTTTCGTATTCAAAAAATGGATTTTCCTATTCCTTTCCGTGAAAAGAGATACACATTTGTTAAATCAAGTGGCTATGAAAAAAATTACTTTGTGCTCATTCCCAAGTTATATGACAATTATCATACTTCATTTTTCAATTCTCGAGATGGACGTTAAACAACATACAATCAATCAATCAATCATTTTTAATTTTCTTTAATGGAATTCTTTTTTTCTATTAGCTAGGTTACTGGATGAAAAGTTTTTTTTTTTACAATGAAGTTAATTTTTAATGCCAAATTAACGAATGGATATTTTGTTAATTAGGACAATCTGGAATAAGCAAACATTCTACACCACAACAAGGCGGTGCAGCAGTTACAAGTAAGTATTTGTCTTTAGTAACATCTTCCTTTTATATGTTTGAGGAATGAAGGTTTATTTAATGTCTATCCATGTTATACTGCGATACTTGGTAAGAGACTGCAGAGGCTTTAAAAATCGTAAAATGTTTCTAAAAATGGGTATTCTTTTTAATCTAATCTATACTTTGTATCTAATCTAATCTATACTTTGTATCTTGGGTAGCTTTTGAAACATTTTTTTTTTATATATTTAACAATTATAAATAAGAATTAGTTTTTAAAAAACGATTATACTGACGTTAACACCATTTCTGCATGATATAAATTTAACCTTTATCCAATCAAATGAAGGGTTATAAAATTGCATTTTGTTAATTTTTAAATAACAAATATGCATGTCTAAGTGTCATGATACCTCCTCGTTATATCCGATGTAGCAAACTCTACCAAGCAAGCCTTAACATTTCTTTAAGCTTGTCATTTTAAAAATATCAATGCGTCGTTCTATTATGACAAAACAGAAATCTTGTATTTTCTGGCACTGGTATGCTCCTTTGAAAGATGAAAAAGAGGTTTGCAAACATTGTTACATTTTAATATCAATTCAACATCTACCGTAGGGTTCTTCTTTTAAATAAGATATCGTTATGTTTCGTATCAATTCAAACTTCTTCAACTAAGATATGATTATCTCTAGGTCTTGTTTTCATAGTCTGTTATTGATGTTATTTTTGTTTTAGGTGTCACTTCTACGACGACTCAGTCCTCGACAGTTCAAGGCAGCAGCACTGGACAGATGACAGGTACACAAGTTTTCCCTGATAATTTTTCTGAGGCAAACTAAGGCTTATTTGGTAACTTTAGACGTTTAACATGAGAAATTATTTATCAGCATTAATTTATTTAGAAAGAATCAAAACTCTCATGTTAGATATGAATTTTATATTTAAGTATCCTTTGAGAAAAAAATGTATGAATTTACATCCTGAATGCAACGTATACTAGAAAACGCATATCTTTCTGTTGTTATTTTAACCCTAGATTTTTTATCGTCTAGTTAATTTTAGATCTTAAGAGTAAGAATGGATTTAGAACTGAATCTCATTTAAAAGAGTTACTTATTTGAACAAAAATTAATGTTCCTTATTTTTTTGATAAAAAGTTCTACAAATTAGCGTAAATCTAATGGCTATAAAATTATCCTTTTGACTCATCCCTAGTTATATGAGCATTGTGATACTTTCAATTTTCTTTACAAGTTCATCTTTTATTTTATTTATGAATTTTTTTGAAAATCTGTTTTTGAAACTGTAGATATTTTTTTTTTACATATTATATAACCAAATAAATTTTTCATTGATAAGGACAACATGGTATTGGCAAACAATCTACACCACAACAAGGCGGTACAGCAGTAACTGGTAAGTACTGTGAAATCAAAAAGTTTTCTGGAGGGATAATTTTCGTTGTTTTCGAGGTATGAGGAGACCCTCAAATTCATGTCCACTACGAATTGTAAAATCTTACATAACTATTCAGGAATCTTTCATCATCCAATACAAATCCCCACGAACTAAGTGTTTTTACTCAAACCACAAACATTTGACCCTATAAAAATGTGTCCTGTTACAGTATTATATATTTGTTTTCTAGAATGACCATCTTTATTATACTGTAACACTTGGACAGTCAGTTTTATTTTAGAAAGTGCAAAACATTATATATCAATGGTGTTCTGTTGTAATCTTACTTATAATTTGAGACTTGAGTTGCTATTGTATCCATTTCTTATATCTTACATTGTTGTCATAACAGTCAGATAAAAAAAAGTATTGAAAAGTAGGCAAAATGTTTAAACCATATAAATTAAATCTCCTTTATTCAATTAGATGCTGTGTTGCAAAGAAATTAAATTATTGTTATGAAATATCCATTTTTAGGTCCCTTGAATATTTCTTCTTGATATCTGATATATCAAACTCTATGTAGCATGCCTTAAACTTACTAAAAAAAACTGGTCATTGAGGAAATATCAATGCATCGTTTTAATCGATACAAAATTTATGTTTTTTCTTGCACTGATATGCTTCTTTTAAAGATGAAAAATGTACAAAAATTGTTGCATTTTAAAATCAATTCCATATCTACCTAAGGATTCTTCTTTTTAAATTAGATATTGTTCTATTTGAAATCAATTCAGCTTTCTTCAACTAAGATAGGTTTGTCTCCAGATCTTTTCTTCAAAGTCTGTTATTGATGTTATTTCTGTTTTAGGCGTCACTCCCACTACGACTCAGTCCTCGACAGTTCAAATAAGCAGCGGACAAACGACAGGTACACATTTTTTTTCAGAGTTTCGTATTCAAAAAATGGATTTTCCTATTCCTTTCCGTGAAAAGAGATACACATTTGTTAAATCAAGTGGCTATGAAAAAAATTACTTTGTGCTCATTCCCAAGTTATATGACAATTATCATACTTCATTTTTCAATTCTCGAGATGGACGTTAAACAACATACAATCAATCAATCAATCATTTTTAATTTTCTTTAATGGAATTCTTTTTTTCTATTAGCTAGGTTACTGGATGAAAAGTTTTTTTTTTACAATGAAGTTAATTTTTAATGCCAAATTAACGAATGGATATTTTGTTAATTAGGACAATCTGGAATAAGCAAACATTCTACACCACAACAAGGCGGTGCAGCAGTTACAAGTAAGTATTTGTCTTTAGTAACATCTTCCTTTTATATGTTTGAGGAATGAAGGTTTATTTAATGTCTATCCATGTTATACTGCGATAC